>NW_017731491.1:1256116-1295473 GCF_001890085.2 Hipposideros armiger | reverse complement strand
CAGGATGGCTCAGCTGTTGAGAGCACATGCTCCTAACAACAAGGTTGCCCATTCAATTCCCAATGGGATGGTGGGCTGCTCCCCTAGCAACTAAGATTGAAAGCAGCGACTGGACTTAGAGCTGAGTTTGCGTCCTCCACAACTAAGATTGAAGGACAACAACTTGACTTGAAGCTGATGGGTCCTGAAAAAACAAAATGTTCCCCTTCCCCAATAAAATCTTTTAAAAAAACCAGGATTCCACTGCACAGCCGTAAATTCACAGGATGTGGCTCCGCTACTTTTACTACAGGGTAGGCAGGCACTAGACTCCATCCTCCCTGCCCTGTGGCAACATATTTCACTATTTTTAAATAACTTGTCAATTTCATGGTAAACATTAGGGTTAGTTCCTTCTCAAGTGTCATAATATTCTCCCAACTAAAATGTTTGTGAACTTTAAATCTCTCCACCGAGATACTTGTCCTGCATTAAGTGACCCTGTGGACAACTGACTCCTAGCTCCATATTCACTATCCCAGTTCACGGACCTCCAGAGAAAAGTCACAGACAGGGAAATGGAGGCTCCGAGGAAATCTACTGACCAGAAGTTCTGGGATGGCAGAAGGGTTCCCTGGCCAGGTCCTTAGCCCTCACCTCAGGTGGGTCTGCCCTCCACAACGGACAGACTTTTTCTAAGTTACTGCTTTCAGCCTTCAGACATTGAAAACAAGTAACACCTTTTCATTAAATCATATATCTTTCTTCAAAAGAACATTACTAACAAAATTTAAATTAATCCCCCCCTTCAAGAATCTATAATTGCCAGTCCTAGTTTATGGATAGAAAAAAGAATGAGGCTACAAAAGGAAAGTCAGAGATTCATAAAATCACAAAGTTAAGAGACCTCACAAGTTAATTCACTGTCTATCGAGAGATGAATGGATATGCAAAATGGAATGAATGGATAAAGAGACAATGGAATATTAGGCTTAAACATGAAAGAAGTTCTGACTCATGCTACTGCATAGATGAACCTTGATGTTATGCTAAGTGAAATAAGCCAGACACAAAAGGACAAATACTGCATAACTCCATTCATACAAGGTACTTAGAGTCATCAAATTCATAGAGACAGGAAGTAGAATGGTGGTTGCCAGAGGCTGGAAGATGAAAGGTGAGAAATTACTATTTAATAGGTACAGGGTTTCACTTTGGGAAGATGAGAAAGTTCTGGAGATGGATGGTGGTGATGGCTGCACCACAATGTGAATGTACTTAATGCCACTGCAATGTACACTTAAAGACACCTAAAAGGGTACATTGCTATGTACCATTTTATAATACAATAAAAAATATAACTTTTTTTTTAAAAGTCATTTAGCTCAAAACTCTTCCACTGAAAAACAAAAAAATTGGGCCGGCCAAGTGGCACGTTGGTTAAGAGTTGGCTTGGGACGCCAGCTCTGAGCAGCAGGGCCCCAGTTCGGATCCCACATGAGGACCAGTGACACTGCGCCCTCTACAGCTAAGATGGTGAACAACAGCTCAACCTGGAGCTGGGCTGTTGTGAGTCGCCAGCGACGGCATAGGCTGCAGTCCCTGCTGCAGTGGGCTGCCATAAGCTACCATGAGTGGCTGGCAGCTGGCGTGAACTGCCATGAGCCGCCGTGAGCAGCCATCCAACGGCCGGTGAGCAACTGCCTCACCCGGGAAGAGTGCAATGATAATACCAACATGGGCCAGTGAAGCGACATCCTCCACAACTAGACTGAGGAACAAAAAGGACAGCAACTTGTCTGTTCCCCTCCCCCAATTCTCCAATAAAATCTTTAAAAATAAATAAATAAATAAATCGGGCCGGCCGAGTGGCACGTTGGTTAAGAGCTGGCTTGGGACGCCAGGGGGCCCCGGTTCGGATCCCACATATGAGGGCCAGTGACAATGCCCTCTGCAGCAAAGATGCTGAACAACAGCTCAACCTGGAGCTGGGCCGCCGAGAGTCGCCGGTGATAGCGTAGGCTGCAGCCCTTGCTGCAGTGGGTTGCCATGGGCTACCGTGTGTAGCCAGCAGCCAGTGTGAGCAGCCAGCAACCACAGTGAGTGGCCGTCCAGAAGCCGGCGACTGGTCTGCCTTGCCCGGGAAGAGTGCAATGATGGTGCCAACTTGGGCCAGTGAAGCAACATCCTCCACAAATAGACTGAAGAACAAAAGGACAGCAACTTGTCTGTTCCCCTTCCCCCAATTCCCCAGCACTGTTCCCATCCCCCAATGCCCCAATTTTAAAAAAAAAAAAAATCACCTGCTACATGACTTGCTGAAACGTCTATAATAAGAGTGTGGAATTGAGCTGACTAGTATTCCTGTCTCATCCATATTAGCCCCAAACTCCAAGGAGATCAAATATACTTCTGACTTCAAAACCATTTATACAGGGGTGGCCAGTTGGCTCAGGTGATTAGAGCGCGGTGCTCATAATGCCAAGGTTGCCGGTTTGATTCCCACATGGGCCAGTGAGCTGTGCCCTCCACAACTAGATTGAAAACAACGACTTGACTTGGAGCTGATAGGTCCTGAAAAAACACACTGTTCCCCAATAAAGTTTAAAAAAACATAACAAAAACGTTTATACAAACCCTCTCTGTACAAGGGCTGCCTCCCCAAAAAGTTGTTTGCCCATAAGATGCAAAGGCCTTGCTTTGTGGTTCAAGTCCACGTGGTGGTTTCTCTCACCTGTTCACGTCGCTTCGGCCAGCAGCCATGCTTTGAGCAACAGGAGGCCTCTTTCAGTTAGTTGAACAGAAGGCCAAGTGCCAAAAGTATAGTAGATTTTTGTTGTTGTTGTTTATTTCTTTCAAATAGCTGAAAGTGACCGGAGCTTTTTTTCTTTCATCTCTGACAAATTATCCGGTTCTGGAAAAGTCCCTCGGCAAGCAGCTGGTGAGGTGAAAGTGGTGAGAGAAGTAGGAAGGGAAGAAAACCCCTTCCCTCATTTCCACCTCAAAACACCAAGCTTTGTTTCGGGATTCCCAGCAAGTTCCTATTCCTCACTCTTAGAAACTAAACAAAGAGAAAGATCCAGAAATGCTTGGGCAGAGGTTAAAATGTTTTCAATTGTGGCCAATATAGGGTCAGTGTTTTCTTTCAGGCGAGGGCTGGAGCTGGGGAAAATTTAAAAACCAACAATAACAAACCACCTACCAACTGTGAAACACATTGAGAAGAGAAAATTGGGTGCAAAATGAACATGGATTTTTTTGAAAGGGAGTCAGATGCCCAAAGGGCTCACCAGGGAACTCTAGGAATGGTTGCCTCAGTTAACGCTTCATAACAGCAACCATTTGTCTTTTAAGTACTTGTGGAAGTGCCAGAAGGGGCTGAAAACTGTTTTCTCAAGGCTTTGGTCCTGTCCCTGTGACAAGCCATGCCCTCGGTCAGCACACTGGCCCACGCCCTCTCATTAGCCTCCCTGGACAGCCTCTCCTCCTCTAGCTCCTCCAACAAAATCATACCAGAATAATTTTCCTTAAACGCCACAATCATCATCTCGTGGCTCGGCTCAAAACCCTTTAAGGGCTGCTGACATCACCATACATTCAGTATCAACTTTCTAGCCCGCTTCTCCAGCACCACCCTCAATGCAGACTTCTTTTCTTCTACTCCCAGTAAGCTGGGGCCCTCTCAGGGCCTGGGTTCAAGTCCTGGGTCTGACTTTTACAGATGCTGGGTCCAGAAAACTTTTGTGAAGGAAGGAGGTTGGGTTTTGGAGATAGGCCTGGCCTTGAATTCCCTCTGTCGCCTGCTAATTTGCATGGCTTGGGTAAATCACTTTAATTGTTGAGCCTCCATATTTCCTCACTTGAAAATGGACATTAATACCACCTATTTCACAGGGCTGTTTGGGGGAAAGTATGTAAAGCATTGGCAGGGTGCTTGGTCCCTGGCACATTTTTCCTCAGACTCTGTAAATATGAGCTCCCATATCTTGCAGCATTGTTGTCAGGAATACCTATTGGGGAAAGCGCTTTGACATTTTCAAGTGCTAGGTAAAGAAAAGAGTATGTATTATGACCACTCTGGGCTCACATTGGGGAGTCTCCCCTAAAATGTTCCTTCTCCCCTCCCTTTCCAGGCCCATGGCAAGTCTTGCCCCTCTGCAGCCTCCTCTGACCACGCCAGGGGATCCCAGGCTCACCTTCCATCTCCTTCCACACCATTCTATATGGCGAAACGCCTTCTTCTCTTGTTCTTTATTGATTCTCTGACCCAGGTAGGGCCTTTCCTTTGTAAGAAGACGATATACCCCTTGGAAAACATGCACTGCATACTCCTGAATGCTCCCGGGCCTCCCTGAGCAAATCCCCCACAGGTACCCCCACAGGTCACCAGGTTCAAACAGAACACAGCGTTGGGAGTTGCCGCACCAGTGGTAGCTCTTAAGACCAAAATCAGCGAGACCACCCAAGGGCCAAACTAGGCCCTTAGATGTGTCATCTCTCTCATACTCACACACACACACACACACACACGCAATTTTTTAAATTTGAAGTAATACCACAGTAGATTCCCCATTTCGTCAACATTTTGGAAGATCTGACCAACTGGGTCTGCATTCCAGTATGGCTAACTCCTTTGAGATGAGGGATGCTCTCACCAGTTTGTCCCAAGCAAGCTCACCTCTCCCTGTCGACCCCAGACTCCTACTTGACACTACTGGCTTACACAGGCTAGGGCTGAGACCAAAGTAAATGCCTTTTCCCTCCTAAGTCGCTATAGAAGATTAGAAAATAGAAGACACAATAAAAGGGATGTATGGTTCCAGAAAAACAGGCAAGGATCACGTTTCTTTGTGGAAGAGATTATCCCTATGTTTCATAAGCACACAAAGAAAGTCTTTGTAGGAATTCCCCCACGTGCTTCACGCAGTCGGGTGACAGTAGGTATCTGAGCTGACAGCCTGCCCTAAAATCCTAGCTGGGTCTCACCGGAACCGTGGGGAACAGATAAGCATTTTCTAGATTACAGAGATAGAAGTGAAACACTGAAAAGTCAGTGGATACTAAGGGTACAGATGTTTTTCCCTACTATAACAAATAGTGGGGTCTGGGGAAAGTGCCTAAAAGTAGACCACAGGAACCATAGGCACATAGCTGTCCCAGCACCTCTTCCCACCACTGTGGTGTCTGGGGGCAGTTCTCTCCCACGTGCTACCACTGCTCATTTCTCGGATTATTTTTTTACCTTCTTTCTCTAGAATCTTGTTAATTCTGCCCTTTCACAGAAATTCTAATCTTTCAGCGACGATCAGCCAACCAGGAGCTCCTCTGGGTTAGGGCAGCAAACCACAGGCTGGAAATGTCCCTGGGGTCCTGGGGACCTGGGTTGTTTTCACCCTGTTGGCTGCTCAAAGGACTCTTTCTTTACTGCCACAGACATTCTTCCCTGGGTAGGGACAGACTCTGTGACTGGGCGGGTGTGTGTGTGTGTGTGTGTGTGTGTGTGTGTGTGTATGTGTGTGTGTTGGGGGAGCTGGGTTAGCTAAAAGAAGACAAGGGGTTGATGGATTCTATGTGCTGGAAAGTTCAGAAGGCCATCTTTAGAGAGCTGAGGGGTTTCAATCACTCTCCTGAACTCTCCCTTTTCCAAGAGTCAGTGTTTGGTGTGCTCAAGACAGTAGCCGGCCTTATCCCCAGTAATACCCTGGCTGGGAAATTGCTGCCAAAAAACAGAAGCCATATTTGCTTCCCAAATGTACTTAACACCATGCTTCCCATCAGAGATGGTGGGGCACAGGAAGAACAGACTTTGGAGGGAAGCTCAACTGACCAAGTGATTCTGCCACTTACTAGCTCTGTGGGCATTGAAGATTTTGTTTCAGTCATCAATTCAATTGCAGCCAAGAAATCTACAGAAGGCTGAGACTCGAAGGGCAGCAATGGAAGAATCAGGAAAGATCACCAAGAGCAAAGATGTGTCATTAGAGACCAAGGCTAAGGTCACCCACACCCCGTATTCCCAATTACTACGTAGGGATGTGAAAGTTGGACAGTGAAGAAGACTGACAGGAGAAAGAAAAACTGATTCATCTGAAATATGGTAGAATCTAAAGAACAAAATAAATGAACAAACCAAACAGAAACAGACTCATAGATACAGAGAATAAACCGATAATTGCCAGATGGGATGGGGGTTGGGAGGCTTGGTGAAAAAGGGGCAGGGATTAAGAAATACAAATTGGCAGTTACAAACAGTCACGGAGATGTAAAGTACGGCATAGGGAATATTGTAATAACTTTGTATGGTGCCAGGTGGGTCCTAGACTAATTAGGGGGATCACTTCGTAAATTATATAAAGGTCTAACCACTATGCCGTACACCTGAAACTAATATAAAACAATATTAAGTGCCAACTGTACTTGAAAATTTTTAAAACAAATAAATGAAATACAGTGTTGGAGGGGCGCTCTAAGGACCCTGGACCACCAAAAAGATGAACACGTGGGTCCTAGAGCAAATTAAGCCTGAAACATCGCTAGAAGCAAAAATGACAAAACTGAAGCTGCCCTCCTTCGTGAGAAGGCACGGTTCTTTGGAAAAGACAACAATGCTGGGAAAAAGAGAAGGCAGCAGGAAAAGACCAAACATGAGATGGACTGACTCCATAAAAGAAGCCGTAGGCATGAGTCTATGGCGCTGAGCGGGGCTGTTGAGGACAGGACGCTGTGGACATAACTCATTCACGGAGTCGCCAGGAGTTGGAGCCAACTCCATGGCACATAACACACATAGGGTTCTTGTGAAAATGAAATGAGGCAGCCCATGTAAAGTGCTTTCCATCTCTGTGCTTGGCACATGGAAGGTGCCTCCTGAAGTGACAGCCTTGGCCAGTGACCAGGCCGTCCAGCACAGCCTAGGCAAAAGGCCAGAGTTCAAAGACTGGCTTGACCACTTAGCAGCATGACTAGGAAAACTACTTAGTCCAGCAGTGCCTCGCTCAAAGGGTTATATGAGAATTAAACAAATACATACGGAGCGCTGAGACAGGGCCTGGCAAAGTGTGCACCCAATAAATGAAAGCTGTAATTCTTATTCTTGCTATGATTATATATTCTCAACCTCCTCCTAGATCACAGAGCAGTAGATATATGCGTACAGTAATGACCTAAGAGCGCATTAATACTAGTAATCATTAGGACCTTATCTGGGATGGACCCGAGCTGCAGGACTTGATATGGGAAGGTAGGACACAGCTTACAGCTTACTCTACCCTCTGTGTGTATGAACGATTGGCTGAGAAATTGTACCTAGACAGTCTGGGCAGACCGAATATGTCTCTCATGCATTTAATTCATTTTATATGATGCATGTCCTGTGTACCAGGCACTATGTGATATGCTGAGGGTGTGTAACAGGGACCAAGCACTGGGAATGTATATTTTTAAAGTTCCCCAGGTGACTCTGAATATCAGCCAGGGTTGAAAATCACCACATGATGTTTCACTTGGAACAAGCTCTTGAAGTAAACCTAACAGAATTAGAATCCCCGCCTCCCCCCACTCCTGCACTTGGAGGTTGGGAGCTGTGTTCCCTACAAAATAATGGCATCTATACTTCACACCAGGAAGAGCAGCAGCTGCTCTTCCCTTCCCTCCACTGGACTCTGTGGGATCCCCACCTCCCTTCCTCAATCAAAGTGAAGGCCTCCACCCTCCCTGGGAGGCTCAGGACATAGCCCGTGCTCCAACCTGGGAGCAGTGGCTGGGGCTGGGGCTGGCGCAGGTCCCTGCAGGCCCAACACCTTGCGATAACAGCCATTTGGCCAGCTGCTTCTGGGAGCATTAATGCTGAGGCCTAACAAACAGTTCAACAGCCAGAAGTAATTTGCCCCAAGTCTTGGTCTTGCTTGGAGACAAACAATTAGTAGGTTGATGACAACCTGATGCTTGAGAAATCATTTAAAAAATAAAAAAAAAAGGGAAGGAGGATTGTTGCTTAAAAGAAGCCTTTAAGTCAGAAGGCAGTTCCATCCACCTTCCAGATTCAATGCCCTCTGAATACACACCCAAGTGTCACAGCAGGGAATCTTTGAACTCGCAAAAGAGCAGAAAGGAATGCAGACCAACCTCACCGGGCCAAAAGCTGGTGCTGAGTCACCCCTTTTCCCTGGAGGCAGGCAAGAATCAAGGAAGAATTTCACAATCTTTTCATACAATTAAAAAAAAGGGATCCGGTGGGGGAAGGGAGCGAGAACAGAGATCAAAAAGTTTAAGGTTTGCTATTTTAAGCTCCAAATAAATCACACTAAGAAAGGACGAGAAGGTTCGGTTTTCTTTTTCATCTCTTCTCCACGGCAGGAACGGTATCTAGTATTTGGGGGGGAGGGGGAGTGAAGCAAACTGGCAGGCCAGCATCAGTCTTTTCACCCCTTCATCCAGTCCCCCAAAACAAAACCAGAGTTGATCCCGTGCTTCCAGAATTTTACAATCGTGAATTATGGCTTTCAAATAATTCAGATTCCACCATAAGAAATCTCAGAGATGTGAGGCAGACAACAAAGAAAATCCAGCAAAATCTATCCAAAGAACTGTGCCCAAGATGGGAGCACGGAAAAGAACCAGACAAGATGGTCAATTTGGCACAAGAGGACAAACAAATTACGTACCAAACCAGTAAAGATAGCTCCATAAGAAATATACTACATTATTTCCCCAAACTCCTTTAGAATCCACTGTTGTCAATTATTACTTTCTAGAAGTCTAACTTTTATAAGGTCCAATCCTTGATCGTTTATGAAACAAAAGAAAACAAAAAGGTAGAACCAAAGTATTGTGCATTATAAAAGCAGTTCCTTGAGTGAACCAAGTAAGTTCTTAAATACATATTGTTACCGGCCAACCGGACAGACCCCCACCACTGAGAAACTTTTAAGCGTTCTTTCCTATAGAAATGTTAAGTATAGAAATAAATGTTAAGTCTCCTCCCTAGTTTCTTAGCCCCTGGCTTTGATTACTCTTCTCATCTGTCTGTGAATCCGAGGCTAAAGATTGCTCCTAGCCTGAATCCTAGAATTCTCCGATCCCCCTGCTTCTTGATTGCTTTATAAATCAGTTTCTTAATCCTAAACAATAGAAGTCTCCCACCCCTGCTTCAGATAACTACTTGAAAGCCTGTGACTTCCTAATATCCCCCAGGCCAGTAAGCTAAATGCTAAACCCGTTCTGGACCCAGATAACTGCCGCCACCTGAGACAGGCTGAATGGCCATAGACTTCATGAGAGCTAACAGATTTATTAATTAAAGTCTATTTTTCCTCATTCAGGGGCCTTGGGGATACTGAAGACACCCCAACAAGATTGCCAGTTACAACCAAAGAAGCCAGCACGGTCTTCCAGGCGGATCTTGAGACCTCTTCCTCTCATCTGAGATCAGCTAGGGTTAGAGTTCCGTGAATCCCCCAATAGGCAGGGACAGCTCTATGCCCCTGCCCAGCAGGAAGCAGATACAGAAGAAAAGACCTCCTGTCCCTCAACTTCCCATAGAGATTTTATGGGGATCATGTCTCTCAAGGGGAAAACAAGGCAAGCAGCGAGAGGCAGGCATTGGGTCTCTGCATTCCCGCACCTCTCACAGAGTGCGACTGCCAAGGGGACATCCCCTCTACACCCAAAACTCCCCTTTGTGTAATTACCTACTCCTGTGGGAAAACAAATGGGCACAAAATACCCAACTAGATCAGACCAGTTACTCACACCTGCGCAGTACCACTTGTCAATCACAGGTGCCAATCAAGTGGTCCCATACCCAAAGGGGAAAAGCCCATTCTAGAGAAAGGGAATAAAAACTCCAAGTCCTGGGAAGTCGGCCCTGCTCTTTTTGACCACTTCTTCCCTTTTTAAACCCCTTCCTCCCTTTTTTGAGCCTTTTGAGCCTCCCCTTTGCGGGTGGCCCACTCCAAACGCTTTGGAATATAATTTCTCTTCTAATAATGGGCCCTTGAGCCATTCTCTACAGCTCAGGCCTATTTCTACTTCTTTGAAATGTACTATCTCTACGAATAAGCTACTTTTTCAGGACTTGACTCCAGCATCTCCGTTCAATTCTTTGCTCGAGTTGCCAAAGAGCTGGACTTTGCGCCGAGAAGGGCCCACTCTCCGACAACAATATCAGTTGGCTGCTTGGCAATTTCAATGTCCAAACCTGTTAGGATGGACAGCCCAGGTAGGGGTTGGGTTGTTCTTGTCACTTCATTTCATCAGAGTACTTTTACCTTTTGGCTCAGCCCCCTCAGGTTTTCTTTTTTTCTGGTCAGTGAGAAAAGTGTATGTATGCTAATATATGTTCATAAACACCGTATATATGTTTATAAAATGGTCTCCTCCCCCCAAATAGCTTCTTCCCCTATTTTAAGATGTAAAAGCTTATCCCTCTCATCATTAGAAGTTTCTAACAATCACCAAGTTGGATAGAAGTGTTGTACCCACAGCATTCAGGAGCTAGACTACAATTTTTACTGCCTCATCTCTGTGGAGATGCCCAAGTTCTCTTTTTTGCAGACATGTGTGGATAAACCCTGGTCTTTTTCAATAAATACATTTAAAAAAATGTGAGCCAGGGGGTGCCTGTCAGCTGTGGGGAAACAAACCTCCTGTTACAGGCGCTCTCCCGGCAGAGGCTGGCAACCCCACTTCCATGTATGGAAGTGAACGAAAGCAGTAAAACCTCAGGCATGAGTCTGGGCAGGGCTGGGGGTTGGGGCCGGCATTCCTCACGGTAAAGCAAGTCTGGGCCCAGAGGGATGGACAAAAGGAGCCCTTCCAGCCCTGTTCTTAGCCTGAGGTCCCATGGCTTCTTTTGTGGGACAGCCATAAGGCCAGACATGATGGGCAGCAGGAAAGCAACGGGCACAGCACAGTCAATAAATAGCCAGAGGACGCCCAGGATGTGGAGGCTCATCCACTCCGAGAAGTAGACAGGAGCCAGGCTGTCCCAGGAGCAAAGCCTGAGCCCTGAAAATCATTGCCACTCGGCTCACACACACACTGACCTCAGCACCCTGGAATGCAAAATCCTCCACAATTTGCCATCCATCACCATTGCTCCCACAAGGCTAGCACTCAAGGAAGGGTCGATTTTTTTTTTTGGTGGTGGTCTAATTGACTTGTGACTGAGGCTGAAAGGACAGTTACTCACTTCTTGCCAAGAAGTCTGGGAGTTGTGAAAAAGTTTAGGTCAAACTGTCGGGGCTGGAGTCAGACAGATCAAGGCTGGAGCTCTGCAGGTGCCATTTACTACATGACTCTGGGCAAGTTACTTCACGGTTCTGTGCCTCAGTATCCTCATCTGTACAATGGGGATAACAGCAGGTGACCCATGGGGCTGTTGTACGGAGGCTGCACAAAGCAAACGCTGTATAATTGTTAAGTATTATTTAATATTAACCATAATAAAGTATATCGAGATTGCTTAACGAAGATGTACAGTACCCTTCTGAAATTTCATGCTCACCCCCATCTCTGACACACTTTCCCTTGGCTTCTATGCCCACCCCCCAACTTGTGCTCCTTTCTTTGTTCCTTGGCTCTCCTGTCCCCAGGTCCACACTGATGGCCCCAGGTTCTCCCCTCAGGCCACCTCCTTCTCTCTCCACACGCTCTCTGGGACTCTCAGTCCCTCTCATGGCTCTATTTACTGGTGACTCACAGATCTGTCTCCAACATAAACCTACCTCTCTGCAGATCTGTAATCAAGCAACTAGACAGCTAAACATCTCTACCTGCTTTTACTCTCCCTAGCCTCCCCCACAAACCAACACCTGCTGCCATGTTCCCTATCTCACTCAGTTGGTGACATGCCTTGATACCATTAACTCCTTCCTTGTCTTACTCTCTGTGTTAGTCAGCTCTGACTGCTATAGCAAAATACAGTAAAACCTTGGATTGCGAGTGACTTGGTTTGCGAGTGTTCCGCAAGACGAGCAAACATTTCTAATACATTTTAACGTGGTACACGGGTGATGTCTTGCAATACGAGTAGTTTGTTTCTGGAATTATGCTCGCAAACCAAGGTATTCCTGTATCACAACACAGATTAGGCAGCTTAAACAACAGACATTTATTTCTCATCATTCTGGAGAGTCCTGAAAATCCAAGATCCAAGGTGCTGGAAGATCTGGTGTCGGATAAAGGTTCTCTTCCTGGTTCGTAGAACACTGCCTTCTTGCGGCCATGTGTCCTCACATGGGCAGGAGCAGGGAGCCAGCTCTGATCTCCTCCTCTTATAAGGGCACTGATCCCTTCGTGGGGGTCCACCCTCATGACCTCATTTAACCCTAATTACCTCCCAAAGACCCCATCTCCAAATGCCATCTCATTAGCGGTTAGGACTTCAACACATGGATTTGGGAGGGATGTAAATATTCAGTCTATAGCACCTTCTAAAGCCAGGACACAGACATCGAGTATATCTCCTGATGCCTCTCAGATCCACTCTCTGTCCCATCCCCATCCTCACTACCCTGGGATAGGCCCTCATCACCTTTCTTTCCCCCTCTGGGCTAGCACTGTTCAACAGAAATATATGCAATTTAAAACTTTTTACAAGCTACACTAAAAAAGAGAAAGAACAGGTGAAATTCGTTTTAGTATTTCTATATATCCAGAAGATGATCATTTCAACCCATAATTGATAGAAAAAAAATTGAGATATTTTACATTCTTTTTTCATACCCCATCTGTGATACACAGCATATACAGAGGGTGCCAAAAAATGTATACACATTTTAAGAATGAAAAATTGTATTAAAATTGTTAATACTCAATATATATCGATAACAGAAGATGAATACAAGTCACGTTTGACTTCTGCACTTACAAGAAGTGCCCAAAGTGGTTACCATCAGCATCCAGACACTTCTGATTACGGCGAACTACTGCTTGAGCAATGTCGACCAAATTGTCCACTTGTATATATTTTTGGGTATTTAACACAGCACATCTCAGGACCAGCGTTCAGTGAGGACATTTCATTGCTCACAGCCACACATGGCTAGCAGCTACTATACTGGACAGCATGGTTCTAGCTTCTTTCTCCCAGTCTAATGTCCACACAGCCACCATGATTATCTATCTAATCTGATTATGGAATGTCCTGCTTAGAACCCATCAGTGGCCCCCGCCAGGACACAGTCCCACTCCCTAATGTCCCTTCATTTTTCTGCCCATCTGGCCTTGTCCCTCACCACATACTCTTGCCTCCCACTGTAGGCTCCAGCAATGAGGAACTACAAAATGCAGATGATATAACAGTAAGTATGGTGTGATACTAATTTTGTCTTAAACATACAGATTTATATGTGTGTATATACATATGTATATAAAATGTGTGAAAGTACAGATAACAGATACATATTTGCATAGAAAACACTCTAGAAAGACAGGCACGAAAATGTAAACAGTAATGATCTCTGGTTGGTGCCACTGGGATGATCTCAAGTATTTTCTTTTTGCAAATTTGTGTTTTCTAATTTTCTTTTTAAATAACCACAGGATTAAAAAGGAGTGGGAATAAAGAAACTTGCTAGAGGAGTGAAGTCCGAAAGCCAGGCCAATATGAAGTTCCAGAGGTCGTTCTGCATATTTAGGATAATATTTGGGAGAAATGGGTACAATCAGTCCTCATTATTCATGGATTCCATACAGGCGAATTCACTTACTTGCTAAAACGTATTTGTAACCCCCAAATCAATCTCGCGACACCTTCGCGGTCATTTCCAAACATGCGCAGAGTGGTGAAAACTCTGAGTCACCCACCACACACTTCCCAGCTGAAGTGAAACAAGGTAACACTCTGCCTTCTTGCTTCAACTCATGCTGTAAACAAGTGTCTGTTTAGGGCCCCATTTGTGCTTTTTGTTGGTGATTTCACTGTTCAAAGTGGCCCCCAAGAGCAGTGCTGGAGAGACGGCTGTGATATGCCTTAAGGAGAAAATGTGTGTGTGAGATAAGCTTCATTCAGACCTGGGGGATAGTGCTGTGGCCAAAAGTTCAATATTACTGAATTGACAATACATATTGAATAAGGTGTCTTTAAACAGAAATACGCAGAGAGGAAGTTCTGTACACCGTCACCGTGGAGGGAGATGACCATGCGTGCACATGGTCACCGGTAGCCCCATGTCATATCTCCTCTCTGTATATAGCAAACTGCAAATCACAACTTCAAGGAGACCTGTGCTGGGTTTCAGAAAGTACTTCAACGCACACCATGATGGTTCAGTCGTAAGAACTGACTTTAGGAGCAACTCCCCCTCCGAGTTTCAGAACATCAGTGAAATAGCTGGCCTGCCCCAGCAGCCCTCTTTCCAAACTCTCAAGGACGAAGCCAAGTATTTGTCCAGGGCTGCCCTGTGCCGACCCATGCTTGACTCCGGCTTCTATCTTCCTTTTCAGGTTGAAATGACCTCCTTGAAGCACAGGGCAAATTCCCGTGACCCCAGGGCCCAGGGCCTGGTGCCAAGGGTTCAGGTCCCAGCTATCCCTCAACACGGGAAGGGCGCTAACTGCCTGGACAGGCCCCAGGATAACATGCCTCCTCTCTCCCTTCCCCGCTGGGCCAACAGGAAAAAATACTGTGGCAGCCGAGTCATCTGAATGGAATTTCTCTTTAACACTTCAGAGTCCCATCAGCCTAGATGCACACATTGAAGCACCTGGCTCTTTTTTAATTCTTCGCTTACCGTTTCCCACATTTCAGCCCTGGCAATCCCCTTCTTAAGTGCTCCGTGGTGCTGTTGTTCAGTGAGGTCACATGTTTGTTTTTACAGCAATGAGTTACAGCCACTTGAGGCTTTCCGCAGGGGAGGTCTGACCGACACCCCGGGCCTGATCCAAGCCCTTCCACCGGAAAACAGCTCTGCTCTCAGGAATAGACTCCTGGGACCAGGAAAATCGCCCTACTTTCTAGAGGCCAAGATACACAAAATTACTCAGGAAAAGTAGGACTGAGGCATTTCCCTCTTTTCAGGACGCTTATCTCTCTGTTCTAGGAGCAAAATTTGGCAGCATCTTCCAGTCACTGCCTGTACTTTTTTTTTAAGGGCTACCAGGAAAAATGCCAAGGAATACCACTGGCCCGGCAATAGGAAAACCTGGAACCAAGAGGCTGGTCAGCCCAAGGGCCACCTCCTTTCTGGGCCTCAGTTTCCTCGCCTATAAAGGAAGGGGGTTGTTACCTAATCCCCAACATCCTTTTTAGGTTGACATTCAGTGACCATATTGCCCCATGTTCCGTAACAAGAGCATCTGTTTAATTATGGTTATAGCACAAATTTACAGAAGAATGTATGCCTTTGTTTAACTCTGAGACTCACCTTTATGCTTGGAATTCCATTCTTCTCTCTGTCTGAATCCTGCCAGCTCTTCAATGCTTAATCCAAACACTGATTCTTTCAATAAATATTTGTGCCAAATGTTTATTAATAAGTTACACCAAATGTATATAACAACGATGACTCGCACAGAGTCCCTGCCCTCGGACACTTCCTGGTCTGTCGGAATGGAAACAGTCGCCACCTCCTAACCAGTTACCACATGCCTCCTATTATGCCGAGCACTTTTTCTATTATCTGTCATCTCAAACCTCCACAGCAGCCCTACAGGGTTGGTACTACTAACGCGCCCATTTTACAGGTGGGGAAACTGAGGCTTGGGAAGATGAAAGTAACTTGCCCAAGATCTCAAAGCTAAAGAGTAGGTGAACCAGGTCATCCACAAAAGGGGCCGGTTTCTCTGGCTGCTATCTGACCAGGTTACAGGACTCTAGGTTCTCAGAGCTCCTGCCGGCAACCCCATCCCTGTTAGAGCCAACACACCAGACATCATCTTGCACACTCTAAATTTATATATAGATCATGTCTTCTCTATCATGCCTTATCTCCCCAGCAAAATTATAAAGGCCTTGAAGAGCAAGGGAGTCTGTCATAAATTTCTCTGCATCCTGACACTGCCTGGGGCAAATGAGATACTCAAACAACATGTGAATGACCAAGGCTGGGCAGTGCCAATACAAAGCAATGAGAAGTGCAAACTTGATTTTGTAATGAGTACATACGAAGCGAGAAATCCGGTTTGGGAGCTTCTTACTCCCTGTCATCGCTTCCCCTCTCCCCAACACCCTACAGCAGTGGAAAATTCCTAGAGGAATGTCTTTTGCAGTATTTAACAAACAGAAGCCATTCACCTAGAGTTTCTTCTTTCTGATCTAAGGAAGAGTTAATAGAAAATGCGTTTCTGCAACCTGGCCCAGGATGAGGTACTTTGGTTTGAGTTTGGCCTCCTTGGTAGAAAAGCATCTGTTTCTTACTAGGTGGCATGTCTGGAATCCAGGCCTTCTTTCTCATTCCAAGCCCAAACCCCTAAGAGAGGCCGCTATCACCTTGCAAACAGACCACTGCAGTCAGCTTCCCAGAGTCCTCACCCACAAAAATTGCACCTCCAAGTCAGCATCACCTGAAATGTATTTTCCTGGCCGTCGGCCAAAGGAATTTTTGTTTTCCTCCTAAAAGGTAAAAATGTTCCCACTAAGAGCGGGGCGCTTCTGTCACTCATCAGTTTTCCAACGTACATTGTCTTTCTCCATCCCCTACTTACTCTTTCACTGGATCAAATGAACTTTTTCTCCTTCTCAACTTTCCCCTTCATTCCCACGTGGTTATTTATATCCAGAATATCTTTATTTCTTAATCCACTGGACTACCCTCCCCCTCATTTTCAAAGGTCACTTGCAAGTTTTTCTTTCTAGAAAGCTTTCTTGAAGGAGGTGGCTGCAAGCTGATTCCTTCCCTCCTGTGTTCCTTTGCTCAATTAGATGAGCAAGGTAACTTACTCATCTTCTGAAAACGCCACCAAACTGCTAACTAGATCAAAAGGGGGGTCAAAAAGAACAACACCCTAAAACAGGCATTCAAAAACCAGATGCGCATGCTTTCAGGAAAAAGCACCGTTATTTTCCTCACATATGTTTGTTTTCATTACAACAGTGATTACATTCAGGACATTTGGAAATCAGAGACCCACCACCGTAGACACCACTCCACCACCGTAGACACCACTACCCTAACATAACAATGAGAAATTTGGGGTATTTATTCCAATCTTTCCTCTTATATATTGGCTTAAACAAGTGTTGTCATCACGGTATGTGTATAATTTGGGATCTTGCTGTTTTGTACACAATTTCTGAAGTCTAGTTTTGGAGCTGGCCGAGTGGCTCAGTTGGTTAAGAGCTCGCTCAAGAGTGCAAGCTCTACATATGAGGGCCAGTGACACTGCCCTCTACAGCTAAGATGCTGAACAACAGCTCAACCTGGAGCTGGGCTGCCATGAGTCGCCGGCGACGGCGTGGACTGCAGTCCCTGTGGCAGTGGATTGCCATGGGCTACCGTGTGTGGCCAGCAGCCAGCGTGAGCGGCCAGCAGCCGCAGTGAGCGGCCGTCCAGAAGCCGGCGACTGATCTGCCTCGCCAGAGAAGAGCGCAATGATGGTGCCAACTTGGGCCAGTGAAGCAACGTCCTCCACAACTAGATTGAAGAACAAAAAAAAAAACGACAGCAACTTGTGTGTTCCCCTTCCCCCCAATTCCCCAGAGCTGCTCCCATCCCCCCAATTCCCCAATAAAAAAAAAAAATCTTAAAAAAAAAAAAAAAAAAGAGTGCAAGCTCTGAGCAACAGGGTTGCCAGTTCAATTCCCATATGGTCCAGTGAGCTGCACCCAAACTGTGCTGCCAACAGGTGGCAGGATGGCTCAGCTAAAAAATAAAAGTCTAGTTTTGCATTCCAGCAAGTCATTAACTCCATTTGTAATAGCTGTTTGGCATGATTCTGAGCACTTCAATTTACATAACCACTCCCTGATGCCCATCTAGAGCAGGGGTCGGCAAACTTTTGAGATGGAAGAGCCACCAGAAGTCAGCAAACTGCAGCTGGAGAGCTACATGGAGCTCTTTGGGTACGTACATGTGGCTCTGAAGTAAAACTGAAAATGAAAATAAAACTATCATAGTTTCATTTATAATATTAAATTTTCCTTATTTGTAAAAATATATTTATGGCTCTCGAACAATTTTTAGATTGTTGTGAGGAACAGGATTGGCTCTTCCAGGGGTTGGCAAACTTTTGAGATGGAACGTACCCAAAGAGCAGCATGTGGCTCGCGAGCCGCAGTTTGCTGACCCCTGATCTAGAGCACTTCCAATACGTAACTACTTTATACAGCTTTGAAGAAGATCTTCACAAAGGTAAGATGAGGCATGCATCATTATAGTTTTGTTCTGACCCATAAGACACATTTAACCTGCACTGATGACTAACTGTTCAGATCATATTCTCACTTCTAATCACACCAATTTCCTTTCCATTCTTAAATCAAGTCCCCTTTAAAAATTCACTGGATCTTTGCAAAGTGTGCCTTTCATCATTTATATTATCGATTTATCTATTTAATTCCCATAGCAGCCCTTTGATTTTTCATAAGCGACCAGCCTATATGAACCCACAACCAAATGAGTTCTAAGATTCCTCAGCTGCCTCATACAGAGAAGAATAAGGGATGTTCAGGGGGAGGGGGAAGGGTTGTATGGGGTATCGAGTAGGATGACTTGTCATGTAATATCTGCACATTTTTCTCAAAGCAATAGATGCGTTCCAAAGACATTGTTGGGGAGTTTTACTAAGTGAACGAAATCATATCCGGAACACCTCTTAGGAGCTCACACTCTAAAACAATTTGGCCTAATAAAATGAAGGTCCCTTTATAATGAAAATAAGTCATAATCCCTTATTTTATTTATTTAATAACTTTGGATTTGAGGGTGATGGGTTTTCTAAAAATGCAGCACACTTTAGTAAATAAAAACCTATATTAAATACAATATATTTATTGTCACCTAATACTAGTTACCACAAAAGGTACAGCATAACGTAAGTGCGTGGCACGGGGAAGTCTTTTGTCCCCGTATAAATAAATCCGTATGCTCTCGGAGGGGAAGACTGACAGCCTCAGAGAACCAACCTCTTCCTTTATCCAAATGGCAGAGGACAGCAGTGGGAATTCCACAGACACTGTCTTCTCACTGCTTTGTGTCAGTACTAAAGGGGGCCCCTCCGGGAGGACGGGGAAAACTGCTTTCAGAGGTCTCCTTAGCCCACCATGTTCAGTGAGCATGTTGAGCTAAGCCATTTTCCTTCTAGGGATAGTGGTGTTTGGGGGATTCTGTTACTCGTCTCTGTGTTGGGTTCATTACCAACGCAGACATAATACAAAGTGACATAGGGCTATGCAGTGAGATTTCTAATCTGTACCCACCTGAGACAGAAAAAGCAGCACCTGTCAGGGGCAGCCAAGAATATGGGCAAGATCTATTTAAGAGGCTTGATTTAAAAAAAGAAAAAAAAAGTATGCGTGTGTCAGGGTCACACACACATGCTTGTATATGTACAATGTACAAAATACCTTTGAGGAGACACACAAGAAACATAATGGTGGCTGCTTCGGGGCAGTGGGGGAAAGCAAACTATGGTTGGTGGTAGGAGTGAGACGTAGTTTTCCCTGTATGCCTTTCATTTTATTATTTGAAAAAAAATTTTCATATGTGAAGAAGGCACTATCCTTTCAGAAAATAAAAAAATAATAATTTCAAATGCTAAATCTATTTGTGTAAAAAAAAATATTTCAGTGTAGGCATTTATATATGCTGTGCATGCCTATTCTTTTTCTGGAAGAATATACAAGATACTATTAACAGTGTTTATCTTTGGAAGAGGATTATTTTTACAACCAAAAAAATGAAACGCTGGCTTCCTCTTGCAAATGGAAAAAAGTTGGAATATAATAAGTGGAAAAATAGTGTTTAAGTATATGCTGAGTAAAGGAATATAAATGGCTTTTTAATATAAACAGCAGTAAAGCCATAATTTGTGCTGTCCACTCACACATACAAACCCCACTCTCCTTGGAGCGTACCATGTTTTGTTCCAAGGATCTGGACTCGCCTGGTAACTACCATCTTCGTGGCTGTATCAATTGAAGAAGACTCAGATGATCTCAGGAAAAAAGTCATTAACTGAGCCTTCGCAGGAAAGCAGTGCTTCAAAAAGCTCTTTAAAACGAGAACGTTCCTCCACAGTCCCTGCAAATTAATACTTTCCACAAATCCAAATGAAAGAGAATATACTCAAGTGGTATTAAGTGGTATTTCACTCTTAAGAACATTTGTAAAAGCTTAAAACAATGCATCCAAGGGTTGAAGCCAGTGTGACCTTCTGCAAATTTAGGAAAGTGACTTCCCCCGGAAAGTGTTTTAAGGCATTTAATTCCAATTCATCTTTATGCCTAATGTGTGACATGTCAGGATTCTTAGGCACCAAACTGCAAAGCACAAAACAGATTTATGTGTAATCATAAATGGGGAAACACACCTGGGTAAGAAAACCAATCCATTTGAAACTAAGGTAAATGGTTCAGAATAAACAAATTCGTCCTAAAAAGTCAAATGTTAAGAAAAACAAATCTATCCACACTAGGATGCTGAGTTGCTTTGTAGCTAGTTACTCTCTCTTGCTAATTTTGAAACAAAATGCCACACTTAATTAGCCAGCCAGATTCTCCTCCTGCTTTCCTGATGGAGAGCAAAGGCATTAAGGAAAAGGCTCCCTGAGGCTCTATTACTCCCCTAATGAGGCCATGGGGGAGGGGACTGTGAGGATGGGGACAAGGCCGCCACTATTGCCACACAGCCTTCAGAAAGTGCAGGTTCTAGGCATCCTGGACAAATGGGGTGCTCTCAGCTACACAATGTCATGGGTGTCTGGCTACAGAGATTCCTACAGGTACTCTTCAGGAAACAATGTAACAACACTCCACACACACCCAGCTGATCCAGCAACGCTTCCTGTAAGGTGAACTACATCCATGGGAGAGAAAATGGGCCGATAATACCACCCAACTGTTGTCAGTGATTTCATCACCAGCAGCCAACAGATGGAAGGAGTATCGATTTTCAAAAGGGCAAAAAGGGGGGAAATTCTGCAAACTACAGACTGGCGAAGTTGACATCAACCCTTAAATAAGCCCCTACAGCTTATGACAGTTACTAAACACGCACTTAGGAAAAGAAGATCTACTCAAAAGTATGCATGGGTTCACCAAACCACAAGTCATTTCAAACTTCCCTTGAAAGGGAAATAGCAAATATCTAAGTTGTAGCAAATTACCTGTGAAGGTCTCCTATGATAAACTATTAACCAGATGGAGAAATGTGGGCTGAATGACAATACAATTAGGCAGATTTCGAATTAGGTGGATTTGAAGTTGGGTGAACAACTGACTTACAGGCCACTATTAGCCTGGAGGAGGTCTCTCGTAGTGTGCCCTGGGGCTCCATGCCCAGACTAATTAAGGTCGGGAAGGGATCACCTAACTGAAGCTCAGAAGGGGCTAAGATCATTGTGGATGACCACCCTGGCATCGAAGAAGATGTCAACAGACTGCAAAAGTTGATCAAACCTAAATAAACTGATGATTTTTTTTCAATTACAGTTGACATTCAGTATTATTTTATACTAGTTTCAGGTATATAACAGTGGTTAGACATTTATTTAATTAAATAAACTGATTCTTAAAGATGACTGATATAAAATTTGGGACTATTCTCATTTGTTCGGGTGTAAGACTGGTGAGATAGACTTTGGAGTTTTGGTTGACAAAAAGGTCAGCGAGTCAACGCAGTGTGATGGGATTGTCAGCAAAGCTAATGCCATCTCAGGCTATGGTAATGGAAGTCTAGGTATGGGGTTGTCGGAAAAGTCATGACGTATTTTGTCTGTTTTTCAAAGGTCATTTATTTATATAAAGAACAAAGGTCAATCAATGACATAGTGCCCATTTTGTTTGATAACCTTTTGCCATCTTTCAGTGAGCTTCATAATTCCTCGTTCATAGAAAGACCTGTCTTTATTTGCGAAAAACTGAACAAGGTGCCTCATCTGAATTGAACGTTGTACCACACAAGGAGTTTTAAAGAGAGCAAAACAAGTGGAAGTTTGACGGCGCAAGGTCAGGCGAGTATGGTGGGTATGGCAACACATACCATCCAAGCTCCAATAATTTTTGACGAGTGATCAAACTTGTATGTAGTCTCGTGTTGTGATGGAACACAGCTCCTTTCCAGTGAACAAGCTCTGGACGTTTCTGGATGATGGATTCGTTCAAACTTTCCAATTGCCAACAGTACACATTCGAACTGATTGTTTGGTTCCTTGGTAGGAGCTCGAAAAACACGACACCTTTAAAATCCCACCACACTGAGAACATAACCTTCCTCTGATGAATGTCTGCTTTCAGTGTGGTTTGAGGCGAATCATCACATCGGGACCAAGACCGTTTGCGCACCACATTGTTGTAAACAATCCACTTCGCATCGCCAGTTTTCAGTCGCTTCAAAAAAGGATTGTTTTCCTCACGTTTAATAAGCATATCGCAGATGTTTATACATGCCATCAAATGAACTTCTTTGAGTTCATGCGAAACCCAAATATCGAGCTTGCTTATATATCCCAGCTTCTTCAGGTGGTCGTGAACGCTTGGATGATGGATGGTCAATGTTTCTGCAATCTCTCATGTCGTGTACCATGGATTTGACTCGATCAATGGCTTTAGTTTGTCGTCATCAACCTCGGTGGGTCTCCCTGACCAAGGAGCGTCGTTGAGATCAAAATCACCAGCACAGAATTTCGTGAACCATCGTTGGCACTGACGTTCTTGTAGAGCATTGTCACCATAAACTTTATGCAACTTTTCACAAGCTTGACGTGCATTCTTCCCTTTATGGAAGTAAAACAGTAAAATATGGCAAAAATGCACAGCTTGGTCTTCCATCTTCAACTTGTTGTAAAATCTCCAAAACTCAACCAAATTACTCAAATTTTTTTAGAATGAAGATAGAACTGTCAGCTGTCAAATGACAGCAATAACATAGACGTGAATGACTCTAGTACTTCCAAAATGAACTAGTGCCATCTGTTGCAAACTTGCATCCTGACTTTTCCAACAACCCAATAATATCTAGAAAAAAAGAGGTGATACGCTTACCCTCTGTGCTTGGGGCAGACCACAAAGAAGTCTGTGTTCAGGTTAGGGGACTACGTGTTATGAGAGGTCCCAGACAAACTTGGAGAGGGCTCAGACATGAATGGCCAGGAAGGTGAGAAAACAAGAACCAACACCATATGAGAAATTGTCAAAAGACCAAGGAACTCTCACTTGTCTCCAGATCTTTGAAAGCTGGCCAGTCCCCTGGGAAAGGACAGCGGATGTCAAAAAGGCCTTCTCAGGAGATGGTCTGCTGTGGTCATTAGAAATGCTCCAGCAGGGGCTGGATGACTACCTGCTAGGCAGACTGTTACGGGGTCAGTGTAGGTGACTCCAGTGGGCAGCTATAGTTCTGCTTGCCCAGCATGCCTATCCCATCTCTCTGCTAACACACGCTCATTTCCCATGGTGAGTGCCCCCGCCCCTGCCTCCACCCCCACCGCCCTCCGGATGCTCAGTCCACCTGGTTTGTGATCCCACCTCTGGCTACACAGGTGTGGGCGTGAGTCAGGTTTGGCCAATCAAAGTATTACACACTCTGGCCATGGTGACAGGTTCTGGGATGGGAGGGTGACCAAGCTGGACTCCTTCTGTGGGGGTTCTGAGAAAAAAGGAAGCAAAACCAGAGCTGCTAGTGGCCCTCCTGTCACTATGAGGACCAGCCTGCCAGGGGTCAGGGCCCACACAGACACAAACAGAGCACAGAGATAGAGAAGGACAACCTGTCCTGAGGACAGCATTTGAGCCACCCGTGCCTATAGGCAACCTACACCTGGACTTCTCAGCTACAGGAGGCAAGGACACTTCCAAACCCAGGAGTCAAAATTCTACAGACCTAGAATAGGGGGAAATATGGATAAGAGAAGGTTGGAATGTGGCAAGGAGGCAGACCCAGAGACAGAGGAAGTTTAAATGGAGGGGAATAACAAATAAATGGTGAGGGAAAACTACAGGGTAAAAGAGTTTAGACATAGCTGCCAAATGCAGTGTGTAGAATTTATTTGGATTCAAACAAACCAACTCAAAAAAAATTATAAGACAATTGGGAAATCTGAATACTGACTAGTTATTTGCCAGTACTAAGGAATTACTGGATTTTTTTAGGTATGATAAGACAGTGTGCTTATGGTTTTTTTGTTTTCTAAGAGTTACTTAGTGGGGCCCGCCAAGTGTCTCAGTTGGTTAAGAGCTCGCTCAAGAGTGTGAGCTCTGAGCAACAGGGTCGCCAGTTCGATTACCAGCCCGAGCTGAGCTGCGCTGAGGTGGCAGGATGGCTCAGGTAAAAAAAATATATATATATATGGAATGAAATCCAAGTGCCTGGGGCAACCATTTAAATGGCACTTGCTGTGCACCAGGCACTGTTCTAAACACTTTCAAATGTTAACTCATTTAACCCTTAACAACAACCCTGGAAGGTAGGTGCTATCATCTCCATTTTACTGACCAGGAACTAGAGACACAGGTTAGGCAACTTGCACCAAGGTCACACTGCTAGAAAGTGATGGAGACAGGATTCAAACCCAGGAAACCCAGATCCAGCACCCATAGTCTTATCTACTATGCAACAGATCTCAAACATTCGCTTATAATAACAGTCATTTTCAAGGTCTGTGGATAGAATGCTTTAAGTTGCAGTCAAGCACGTGCCCAAAGCTGAAAAACACGCTGCCCTCACACCCACGTTCACTGCCATTCAGAGCTCAGAGGGTAACATTGTGATTTTTCCCTATTGCACGTTGTTCTGCCCAATCTTTATATTTCACATCAAACCCTGAAAAAATGAGTACCAGATGAAACAGCTGCGCTCTGAGCCACCACGATCAAAAGCAAACTGTCTTGACCTAATCTCGTTTAAAAGGGAAAAAAAGGGCAACGTCTTCTGATTTTAAACAGACTAAATCCATTCAGATTTTTATCCCAGGGATATTGACCAAAAAAGACAAATAAAAACTGTAAAACCGATTCATCTGGATAAAATTCTTCTAGGAAAACAAAGAAGGAAACCCTACCCCTGGAACAGCAAAACTCACCACACCCTCTTTTATGACTATTCAACAATGATCCAAGATAAAAGCATTATTAACTGTAGCACTGTTACTTGAATTTACCTGTAATTGGTGTCTACATCAAAATAATTCAATGGGGAGCGGGTGATAGGTGATAGAAAGGAATGCTGAACTTTTAGGCTTACATTGCCTTTTCGAAAGGATTTTCTGAAGAGTAGTTCACACAAAAATACATTGTATATCTGGTCCAAGAGTTATGACCAGCAGACAAGCAGCAGAAAATTTATGTTTGCTTTTAATCACAGATGCCACAGAACAAAAGTTTCCATTACAGGGTTTCGCTCCAGAATAACAGCACTCGAGCAACTTGCAATTACTATACCTCTTACTTGTCATAAAGCAGAAAGCACATGTTTGAAATTTCACTGGAAGTTAGAACAGCAGTGTCTGAAAACCTCATAAAAGGGAGGACTGATTTGGTCCTAGGATCTCGGCAGGATACCTGAAGTTCAATTTTGTCTCTGAACAAAAGCACTAAAGCAGCCAGCGGGCTTTGCATAGGATGAAGGGGAGTTGGGGGCACTTCACTGGCTGATCTAAAAAAAAAAAAAAAGAAAAAAAAAGGCAAATCATTAAAAGACCCTTAAAAACCACCACCACAAGAGGCAGCAACAGAAAAGAAGTTCGGACTCGCCTGCCTTCCAAGAAACAGCAAATGCTTTAAACAGTTAAACTACCTCTAGCTTGTTTCAGAGTCTATGCAGATCTAGAGTGAATCCATACCAAAAGCCATTTGTTGAAAAGAGAACTTGCGGCTTCCTCCTCTTCCATGGAGAATGTTTGATGTGAACATTTTTTTAAGTTACAATTTCATGAACAGAAAGGGCCGAGTTGAATTTACGGGAGTTCAGCTGAGCCCTTTCATCCAACACTGTGACCCTGATCTAATAATCGGTTCTCTTTGCTTCACTTTTTCAACTTGAACATACTTTGAAAAGTTAAAACGCATAATATCTTCTGAATTACTAGTTGCTGGAAGGCGTAATATGCATGCATTTTGAGTTTCTTGGAAGAAAGATGTTAGAGAAACACAAATGAGGTATGAACTATAAAAGCATGGAATGATAGGTCTGCAGATAGGAGACTATTTTAACGGACATTTCAAAAATAGAGTCGAGTCTTTTCCTATTTTTAAGCACAGAATTACAGGGCAATGGAGTTATGCATCCATTTGCTCAGTTAAGCACTCTTTAAAGCACTCATTAAGAAACAAAAACAAAAACACCCACAGGTTGTGGGTATATACAATTATACAATTCAATTAAGGCCCAACTCTAATAGTAAATTTTAAAATCAAGCTAAGTAATAGTGAAAGTGCACATTCCAACTCACATGATGTGGAGACTACTGTGCTTTCAAGTTACCCATCTAAAAGTCACCCGCCTGCTTTCTGGGATTATATTATCCAGTTCTCAGCACCTAAACACTGATCATTTCCCGCTCCCTTTGGTTGGCTTCTGTCCTTAAAGAGCTTACTGTCTAATGAAAAAGACAAAAAGACAAAACAAATCCAAAAAATCCAAACACAGAAGGCTAAGAGCTTGGGCACCTGTGCACACGGATCTATCACAGAAGCATCTCACCTAAAGGGAAAAGAGACAGGAAAGCTTCTTAGAGCAGGGAAATCAGGACTGAGTTTAGAAGCGCCAAACTCAGCCAGGTGGGAGAAGACAGAAAGCACTGTGCAGGTGAGAGATGAGGCAGGTAAACAGTCGGGGAGCATGCTCTAGAGCTTGGACCTGACCCCAAAGGCTATGAAAAACTACTGACGAATTCTTAAGCAGGAGAATGACATGATCAAAGTTATCTTTTTGGACTTATTCCATCCTGGAGAGTCTAGGGCAGTTCTGCTCAAGTTGGGTCTGCAGCCCAGTACCTGTCCGTGAGTTGTTTCTTACTGGCCCACCAGGTAACAAGGCAAGTACAGAAATTGAGAATGAGCACTTGGAAATGTTTACAGCAGCCCAACATTACAGCAACACCCAAGCTTGTGATCAACGGGCTCATCTTGTTGAAGAGGACAGAGGCCACCCTGTGAACTGCTGACTCAGTGGGCAGTTGCATGTGGTTCAGGCTATATACGGGTCATGTGCGGCAGGGCCACTCGTATTGGTGTGTGACTGACTGGAAATTCACAACACAAAACAACACTGATCATTGACTACAGGCGGTTTGAGAAGCTGGGCGGTTTGAGAAGCTGGTCTAGAGAGTCGTTTCAGGAGGCAGGACTGGAAGCAAGGAGCTCCAGGAGAAGGCTGCTGGCACAGAGGTCCACATGAAACCTGAATTCGAGCAGTGAAGGTAGAGATGGACAGAAAGGGTCAGAGCAGAGAGCAATGAAGAGCATTCAAATCAACAAGACTCGGTGTCTTTGGATGTGACGGGTGGAGGAGGATAAAGGACGACCCCTGAGACTCAAGAACTATGAACTTTTAAAAGAATGGCAAGATATACAGCAAGCGTATGCAAGAACTTCATGAAAGTCAGGATCGGCAAAAGGATTCTAAATTCATAGCCATTTTCTCTGAGTGCCTTTGAATAAGCGTAATGGTAAATTAATGAAATACAGAAAACTAAGCACCCTGGTGGTTAACACTGTGCACCGCTGGGAATTCACCGCTGGAACGTGAAAAAAGAAAACACACTCTATGCCAATCCTCCATGCTTTCCTCCTGAAACGATATCTATCATGCAGGAAGGAGTCCAGTTCAGAATGGGGCTAGCTGGAGCCCCAAGCCCTCTCAGAAAGAAAGAAGACCCTTCCCACCAAGGGACTTGTTCATCCCTCAACCCAGCTGCATACAGCAGGAAGCCCTCTTTCTCAAAGCGCAGATATTAAACAAACAAGGACTCACACCAAAAGGATGAGTGATAAAAAGAAAGTGGAGGGAAAAAAAAACCTATAGAATAAAATCAATGACTCTAACCTCAAAACACAACTGCTTTCCTTTATGCTCTGGTTCACATCCCAACACACACCAGGAGACAAATCAATTAGCAAAAGCTGTGGCGAGCTCGTCAGTGGGGCCTTTGCCGCTAATTGGAAGACAAGTGTGAAACCCGCAATGGCTACAAGTCTGGGCAAACCTATCCTACAGCATTCCAGAACAGGGAAGGGAGGCGGTTCCATGCTAGGGGGTGAGGTCTCTCCTGCTCCAGGGACCCAACAGGGTCCATTTCCCACGTGAAAGAGCAGCAATTCAAAACCTCCAAGCTGCCCAGACTGAAGCAGCCAGGATGGGGGGAAGACACGCCCAATAGCTTTGGCATGCCACAAAACCATCACCAAGTACATAATTAATCTCTCTCAAGAAGGGTGCTTCATCATCTTAAAGTTATTACCCTTCATCGTGCTAAGCTTCATTGATCTGCTGTCTCTGTTTCACTGGCAAATAGACGTATGGAGCTCAGTCAATATTAGTGCTATCAATACTTTAAGGAGGGGCCGGCCAGGTGACAAGCTGGTTAAGAGTGCTCTGAGCAACAGGGTTGTCGGTTTGATACTCACATGGGCCAGCTGAGCTGCTGCTGAGTTGCCACCCCCGATAGGTGGCAGGATGGCTCAGCTGGTGAGAGTGCGTGCTCTGAACAACAAGGCTGCCAGTTGGACTCCCGCATGGGATGGTGGGCTGGGCTGTGTGTGTGTGTGTCTCTCTCTTTCTCTCTCCCCCAACCCACAACTAGATTGAAAGCGGCGACTGGCCTTGGAGCTGAGCTTGCGCCCTCCACAACTAAGACTGAAGGACAACAACTTGACTTGGAGCGGATGGGTCCTAGAAAAACACAATATTCCCCTTCCCCAATGCCTCAATAAAATCTTTTTAAAAAAATACTTTAAGGAGCAGCTTTTTGTTTTGTTTTGTTTTTTAAATATTAATTTGCTTTTGTTTCACTCTTCAAGGTCTCCATTATAATCTCTTCTAGGGCAAATCTTTCAACTCCTCCACCCTATCCCCTTGTATGCTTATAAAAGTCATTTGTTTGAAAAGTTAAGAAATACACCTCATTACAGTGTTGCAATTCTGTAATTGATATATTCCAAAGGCTCATGCTATGAGATGGATTACTAAATTTCATAATTTATTAACAAATAATAACTAGCACTTATGGAGCACCTACTATGTGCCAGGCATGTACATATCATCTCATGTAGACTTTACAACAATCCTGTAAGGAAGGTGCTTTTACCATCTCCATTTTACAAATGAGGAACCTATGGCACAGGCACGTAGGATAACTCACACAAGGTCGCAGAGCTAATAAATAGAGCCAGGATCTGAACTCAGGCTGACAAGAGTCTATATTTTTAGCCACTACACTAGACAGCTTCATTATGCAGAGAAGAAAAATGAGAGTAAAAAACACATTACAAATAATGGAACAAGGAAAAAAACCTCTCCAGGAAAATTGCTCTTACTACTTTAATTGGACTCTTGTCTTTTATTACGCGGATCCAAATCCTGGAAACACAGGCAAGAGAGGGAGCCTGTCCTGGCTGGTGCCGGCTCCTTACGCGAAAGACAGAAAACCCCATTTTGCAAAACTCTGCCTTTTTACCCGTTTTTTTTACCACCTCAAAAGTGGTCTGTCAGTATCATAAAAATCATTCCCTTAGTGGGTAGGGTATTTGGTTTAAGGTAGGGAGAGTTGAGATGGAGCTGTAAGACTGTTTGCGTTGGTACCAAGTCTTGCCCCATCCAAAGACAGAAGGGATTCGGGTGAATTCTAGGCCAAGCCTTTGCTTTAGTCTGAACCAAAAGGACCATGCAGAGCAAGCAACAGACACGGGGTAGCAAGAAGATTCCACGTCCCCTGGCTGCAGCAGGCAGACCAGGGATGCTGGACTAGAGCCCCCTGACTCGGCTGCTCTCCTACAACTTTCTCTTCCCCTGTCAGCCAGGAAGTTCTGAGACCAAGCCAGACCCCAGCAAACCTGTCCAGCACAAGACCAGTGGTCCTGTGCCCTTTGATGTCAGCACACCCACGTTGACCAAATGTTTTCCATCAGGCATCCTGCCTAGGCAAAGCTGAGTCCTGTGGCTTTAACAGCAAAACCAGTGCTCTCCTCCTCTATGATGCTGAAACAGAACCTGGAGATCAACTCTCCAGTTCTGTCAGGTAAGTAACTTTTACTAATAAAAAGGGATAGGTCAAATCCCAAAAGTCCAAATCTTCACCACTTTCCAACTAGTTATCACATTACATTCTCTCTTCCCAGAAATTTGAAAAATGTCTACCAACAATACAAAAAAACAAACGTGCTTCTTCAAACAAGTCTAACCACCTTAACTTCAGGATTATGCTTCCTCACAAAACTGCTCTTATAAATTCACTCAAAGTTCTATTCTTTTATCACCTAATTACAATTTCTAGACAACTATTTATGTGTATGCACTTGGAAGCCAAAAGATGAAGCTTCAGTGACTTTTGCATCTACCACTAAAGCAAGTAGAAACCATTGTTAACGTTTTATTGTCTTTTATAATGCAAAAAGGAAAACAATTTTAAAAAGACTTTTTTTTAAAAAGACACTGGAATCCTTTTATTTTCTGTTTTCTCACAGCTCCAATCAAGGTGAGAGGAGCCAGGCAAAATGCAGGCTTAACATGTATGGTCACCCCAAGACTTTCTAACTGCATAAAGGGGAAATTAATAAAAAAAGAAAAAAAGAAATACCACACGGCATTTTCTTCCCCCACCATAATTTTTCAATTTTCTTTAGAGAAATGCCAGCCAATAACTAATTAGAACCATATCCTTTGTTATCCCAATGGGAAGAAGTATACGAATGGTTTTAAAGAACAAATGTTAATGAGAATGTTAAAAAAATTAGTAATCTGGAACTTTGGTTTCTCTTCAGTGTAAAACAAAATTCTCTTCTTTAAAGCTATTTCTATAGTTGGTGAAACACAGACAGAGTCCATCAACAAGGAGGTAAGTGTCTACCCACCCAGCACCCTGAACTGGGGTCGCTTTCCACTGTCCTTATCATGGAATTGGCATCAAAAGCTCACAGACGTCTAAGCACCCCAATTTCAAACAACATAGACAAAAACTCAAAATTACAGAACAGGAATTTGTTCTACATCTCTTTGGCTTAAAGGGGGAAAATCATTCCTTTCAAAGTGAGTACACAGCTTTTGTCATTTCCAAGAGTGTGTTTTCCATAAGAAACACAGCTGGAGTCTTTTTACCTAGTTGTATCACCTTTGAGTAAGAATGTTTCTGGCATCAGAGCTTGACTTGCCTATTCTATTCACGAACATCCAAGAGCAGAAACGATATGTCCTCAAAACTGGGCTCACTTTAGAGAACAAAGTGAACTATAAAGATGTGAGTCAGAAAAACTCTGAGCAAAAAATAAAAGTTTTAAATGCTAACACACCACGGTTTAGGCATGTGCAGCATTCTAAACTGTATTTTCAGATGAGCGTCTGCCCTGTGTCATCCACTCTCATTCTGGTGGAATTAGCAGGTCCAGGCTAGAGCCACAGACCACTTCTTTCATACCAAAGGGCCTGGCCAGGGCACAGAGAGCCAGGCATGGCCTATGTCATATCCAATAGTCTCCTTTTTTCAGAAAAAGCTTTATGCTCTTGCAGAACATTTCAATTTGCTCCATATTTTTACTATCTAGCAAAAAATTTCCCCCGCTGTGAAAAACACAAAAATAAGCCTTAGGTCTGTCACGTTTTACCATCACTGCACATTTGCAAAAGCTAGAAATCTTGGTATTACCCAATAAGGGCATTATTTTACATTGGTCTACAATAGAAACTTGTCATGACAATGAAAATAACGTTTTTGGTAAATCACTTTGTGAACATTATCCCTCCCCAAGAGGACCATAAAAACAACCACTAAGGAAAACAAAGGATTCCCATTTTTTAAAGCAAAGAAGGACCGGGCCATGCACGATCAAACCTATCAATCAAATATGGGCAAAATCACCTAAAAAGTGGTTAAAATGCCAAGTTTTGCCTCCATGTGGTTAGTGAGCCCATGTTTTTCCAGTATTAAATGTAGAAACTGCATTTGTTAAACTGTATTTCATACTTTAAATCCCATGTCTGTACCTGACACTGCTTCAGGGTGGATGATTTACTCAAGACATTTGGGGTCACAGTATAAGCCTTTTGCTCTCACTAAATCTAAATCATGCTTCTCAACAAGGTTCTGTACACATAAAAGAAACACATGGCAAGCCGTTACCATCCTCTCTAGAGGAACCTAAAGGCCCCCAGAACAGCCCTTCTCCCATCCATAAACTGAGATTCTCCTCAGAAAGGGAAGAGGCTGCATTCGCACCTTGCATCAGGCATACTAATGAACCAAGAGCGCCCCAAAACTTTTTCTGTTTCGATTCATGACACGATTTTCTGGATTCGTTTTTTAAATTAAAAGCCATCTTCACCCAACAGATACACTCAAATCCCAAACTAACTTCAGCAGCGAACTGGGAGGAATGAGAAGTTGACAGTGAAGTATAAATTTCCCCCAAATCCTCGTTCTTCCGGTCAATCTGCACCTATGGGATCAGTTCAGCACTGAATTCGAAGTATGCCAAGACGACAGTGGCCCACCAACCAAGCAACTAATCGCAAGGACCTGTCTGTGGCTGTGCCTGGGAGGCATCTGGGGAGGATGGATGGACAGTCAGACAATGAAAAGCTCCAGGGTGGCTCGTTCAGCCAGCGGGCGGGAGGGGGGGTGGGGGCGGAGAGAGGGACAAGGGGAGAGGATGGAGTTCCCTTCTCGCCCAAAGCCACGGTCAGCTGCCGCCTCCCTGGGGCGCAGGGAGGTCTGACTTCGGCCTCCGCGTCCCGGGAGAGGGCCCCAGGAAAGCAGATTTCTCTCCCAAAGAAAGGAAACTTCCTGGTTTGGGCATTATGGGTAGGGGGCTAGCGCCCTCCCCCACCCACTACAGGTATCGCGGGGAGTCCAGTGGCAGAGGGAAGGAAGCGGCCCCTCCCCGCATCTCCGGCCCGCGGTAGGGGTTACGGAGTCCGGACCCCAGAGCGCAGCCACCCTCTATGCGAGGCTCCCAACTTGTGGGGACCAAGCTCTCGACTCCTCAAGACACAAGCCGGGGTCGGGGACAGAGGGGTGTCAAACTTCCCCCGCCAGCGCGGCCTGGCACAGGCACGGAGGAGTCGCCGCCGAAGCCCCAACCCGGCGGGGTCCCGAGATGGGGAGCGGGCACAGACAGAGAAAGGGGACACTGAGGGACAGGAGGGGAAGCGCGTGCAAAGATGGAGGAAGGGACAGGGGTTAGCAGGGTTGGGGGCGGGCGGGGGGCGGCGAGGACCTGGCTCCCGGGAACGCTTGGGGTGCGCACCCAGGCCGGGGGAAGCGACGAGGCCCGCGCCGCTCACCTTCCTGTGCTTCTCCTTGTAGGGCAGCGCCAGCCACGGCATGTCCCGCACGAAGTCCTGCCACTGCCTCTGGTCCTGGTCCGAGGACACGAAGACGATCTCCAGGCGGCGCCGCGGCTCCGGCTCCGNGCGAGGAAAACACGCTTTGGAGTTTGAAGACACGAGGCCTGACTATGAAACGCTCGGGGAGGAGGGGAAGGAGGAACGGTCTTGGGCGCGGGGCTCGGCCACACCGGGTGAACGGGGGTGCCACCTGGCAGGACCCCGCGTCCTTCCCGCCCCTCCTCCCGACAGGGGCGCAGGGCCGGGGTCCGCACGCCGAGCTGCGCCCCGCGCACGTGCCCGCCGGCTGCGCCCTCTCGCCAGACGCCGCGGCGGGTTCTTCCTGGACGCCTTCGAAGGCGGGGTTCACGGGGCCCCCCCGGCCCGGCCCCGGCCCGGCCCCGGCCTGCATCTTTGTTCTTTTCTCACAAGCCCCTGAGCCGGGCGCTCGCCGCGTCCCCCCGCAGGCGGCCGTAGAAGGCGGCCAGGCTGGCGCTGAGCTGAGCGCAGGGGGCGCTCAGGCTGCAGCCGAAGTAGAGCCCCAGCAGCGAGATGCCGCGGGCGCCCAGCGAGTGCACGTCCACCTCCTCGCCGCCGCCCGTCACCAGCTTCTCCCCAAGCAGCTCCTCCAGGAAGCCCGACATCCTGGCCCACCGCAGCCCCGGCACGCGGGCGTGCAGGCGGCGGCGACCCCGCTCCCTCAGTTCGCGCGGCGGGCGGAGGCGGCAGCTGCTGCGGCGGCGGCGAGAGGAGAGCCCCGCCCACCTGTGCCCGCCCACGCCACGCCCCCTATGCCCGCCCTCGCCACGCCCCCTCCTTAGCTGTCCCGGGCCGCACGGTCGGGCCCGGTACTGTCCACAGCAACGGCTAAAGTGCCTGGGAGACAGACTTGGCGAGGAAGCTGACTGGAAATGCTCCACTCCGACGGGAATGCCCGGGGCCCAAGTGAAGAAAAGAGAAGGGTCCGCTGAGCCGACCTTTCCGAGGCTGGGAACTTGGCCTCACCTCTCCCTCCGTTTCCTTTCCCCTCCCAAATTCTCGATTCTGTCCGGATTTTTCCAAAGATTCCCACGGTCCCCCGACCCGAGTTCTCTTACCCCGTCTTGTTCCCCACCTCCTCTCTCCCTACACAAAGCCTAGCCCTTCGCCATGTCGTACCCCCAACTGACCTCTCCTAATGCTGATAGGACTTACCATCTTCCCCACACAAATATTATTTTCTCAGCCTAGGTCTTGCTGGGCACTTATTTCTCTCTGTATGTGTTTTGTGTTTTCTACTAGGAGAGGACTGGAAAACGCGACCTCATATTTCCTGTGTAGTTTCTGATCTGGTGCTAGGCACTCGTGAGGGAATCCATAGATACTTGTGGGTTGATCGCAGATCACACAGTGGGATTTCAGTCCACAAGTCGCAGTGGCTGTTCCCCACTCGCAAGTGGCTCTCTTCCATCTCCACAAATGTATTCAGCAGATGCAGCAGCAGCTTTAAATCAATGATGCCTGCTCTCCTGAATGGGTTCCATAGCTTAGGTCTGTTGATAGTTGAAAAAAATTCTAGGGATATTTTTTGACAGCTGGCAAGATGCTATCCTATGCTTAGAGAGAACCTAGATTCAACAGGTGGTCTGTGGCAAGTCGGCCTCCCACACACACACGAAAAAATAAAATGTATACCATGCCCACCCGCAATCCACAACTTTCAGTGCGTGTCAGCTTAGTTACCCACAACCCGGTGAAAGGAATAAACGCCCCTCTCACCGCCTGCCACCAGCCTTTCGGAAGTTATTTCTTGGGCATCTACCGCCATCTAACGGAAAAAGTGAAAAAGAAAATGAGATCTATCAGAGCTGAATATTGGAAAAGAGATAGTTGGCAGCCAAGCAGAAATTTTTGTTATTTTATAGCGGCTTTACACACACACAAACACACACACAAAAATCATAGCACGTTTTACAGAGTTCACTTAAACCTCAGAATATAGCCACAAGCTTTTGGCACAAACAAATTTTTATGCCTAAGGTTCTCAATTTTTCTAGGGTGGAACAAGGAATTGTACTGGTTTTCAGCTCAGTGAAATGTTAACCACATAAGCCTGTGAGAGAGGTAGAGGAGGTGGAAGCCAAGAGTGGATTGGCAAATCTCTAAAAATTATATCCACTTTCTTAGTATCCATCCAATGCAGCTCATTTCACAAGTAGGTATCTTTGGACCCAGGACTGCCTTTAAGCAGGCAAGAACCCTATTACAAAGGCAAATTCTGAGTTAATTTTCAGAGTGTCATGCCAAAATTCTGTGCCACTGCAGGGACAGTATCATTCTAAACCACAGAAAGCATCACTTTTTGGTGAAAACATGTTAAAGCTATTGACAGATATTAACTTATTAGATAGTTTTTAAAATCCTATAAATGGGCTAATGCTTTATCTTCTCATCCAAACCATACTTGAAATACGGCTTATAAATATGGGTTATATCAGGCACCATCAAAAGCATATGAGACAGATAGATTCCTAGACGCTGACATTGTCAAATGAACACTGATGAAACGTGAAAGGACTATAAGCTTTTTATGTCCTATGGAAGCCAAAGGACAGTTTGGTGTTGGAGGTAAGCGAAGAGGGCATTTGGGGGACTGTAAATTTGGGAAAATAGTGAAGTCATTATTAGAGTACTTAACTCTGGTAAACTAAGTGCAAGCCTGATATAAAGAGGAGGTTTGTTCAGCATTTTACTTTTATTATTTTACAGGAAAGCACTTCCCACTGGAGTGTGTCCAAACCAGCATCTGGCACCTGGGAGAGGGAGAGTTTGAACATACTGCACATGAAATATAAATAAAATTTAGAGAATTGTTGGTGCAGCAGGCCTTGGTCAGCAGCCAAATCTCACAGCTGCCTTTTAAAAGGGGTGTGGAAAGAGGGGATTTGCAATGGAAATGACTCCAAAATCATAATTCTAGTGGGTATTTGTTACAAGAAGAGGCCCGAGGAGACTCATTTGGCTTTCCTGTAAAGAATAGCCAACATCCTTTGGCTTGTGGAAAGCACTCTCTCTGCTTATGCTGTTCAAGAGACCCACTTAAAGAGAATGTCCCTACTGGTATTTAGCTAGTTATGTTATATGAATTGACTGGCTATTCTAAAAATTATTGTTGTTTTAAAATAGGTATTAAGGAGCCACGACATGCCTGACACTGTACAGAACATACACATTACAGAGTGTTCCTATTGGGAAATTGCATTCTAAGGTATATGATATCATAGAAAACAGAACAAATATGTATTTGTCACCTTTAAGAGTCATAAATCACATTCCTTGGTCTTTAGGGGTAGTAGCACAAAGAGATGTATGTAGAGATATTTGAGATATTTATTGATACACTGGTGAAACTAGAAAAACACTGGGAGGAGCCAAATGGGGTATCAATGAAGATGATTAAATTATGGCACTTTCATCATTAGGGATACAATCTGATTATTGGAAAGAATTAAGGAGATTTCTCTGTACGCTGTATTAGTCTTTGTTCTCCAGAGAAACAGAACCAATATACAGAGATTTATTATAAGGAATTGACTCACATGATTATAGAGGCTGAGAAGTCCTAAGATCTACAGTCAGCCAGCTGAGCCAATGATAGTTCCCATCCAAGTCCAAAGGCCTGAGCATCAGAAGAGCTGATGGTGTAAGTTCCACTCCACATCTGAGTTTGAAGGTAGGAGACCTATGTCCTAGCTTGAAGATAGGTAGAAAGAGCAAATTCTTACTTCGCCTTCATTTTACTTCATCCTTTTGTTCTATTTGGGCCTTCAACCTATTGGATGAGGCCCTTCATACTGGGGAGAGCAATCTGCTTTACTTAGTCTACCTAGTCTCCTCTGGAAACACCCTCACAGAAACACCCAGATGATGTTTAACTAAACATCTGGACACCCCATGGCCCAGTCAAGTTGACACATAAAACTAAACATCACAAGTCTACCCCTTGTCAACTTGGCATCCATATGCATCTCCTTAAACCATACTTACTCTCCAAATGAAGATAATAAAGGAGCTATAATTCTACCTAACATGATATAACTGTCCTGTGTATAACAAAAAAGGCACTAACCCCTTCCCCAGAAGAGGAAGTCAAGTCTTTGAGTGATGTTTACTCTTCTCCCTGATATCCTGTAACTTAAATATTATAATGTAAAACTAACAATACTTAAATACCATGATACATGATATAAAGTCAGTACATCTTATGTTACATGATAAGGGACTAAGAGAGAGAAGAAACTGATGTTTGCCACACACACACACACACACACACACACACATATTCATAACAAAACAAGGAGGAAAGGCTTGTGACAGTTATAGCCTGCATTTCTCTAATTGGTCATGTGTTCATAGCTGGTATTTATAACTACCTTCTTCTACTACTCTTTTTGTATGCTCTTTGCCTTCAACAAGCACCTCAGCTGGTCGTGGTTCTTTACCTGGTGGAATGACTCAAGCCTTCATTCCTGAAGGCTCTCTGCCATTAGTAGTCCTGCCTGGATTAGGTTGTTGTAGTTTGGGATTTTTTGGGGGGTTTTTGGAGGGGGATTTAGGGGGATGGGGACAGAGCTGGGGAATTGGGGGAAGGGAAACAGACAAGTTGCTGTCCTTTTGTTCTTCAGTCTAGTTGTGGAGGACGTTGCTTCACTGGCCCAAGTTGGCTGTGGAGGGCAGCGTCACTGGCCCTCATATGTGGGATCCGAACCGGGGCCCTCTGGCATCCCAAGCCAGCTCTTAACCATCGCACCACTTAGTCGGCCCAGGTTGTTGTAGTTTTCCATTGACCTTAATCACAGGGCATGGTGACTAAGAGATGTCTTAAGGGACCTTCCGTATTCCAGACATACTCTTCCTTACTGCCATTGTAGTCTAGTAGTTCAATTTTCCCTTGGTAGTCAGGATCAATCACCCTACCCAGCACAGTAACTCCCTTCTTTGCCTGTTAATTCAGAGGCATGAGGAGCTCAAAGTGGTTTGGCCTTACCTGCCAGTGCAATGAAACCAATGTTGTGCCTCTTGGTGGAAGCACACCTCCCTTTGGAACTCAGGTGTCTAAGCCAGCAGAGCATAAGTTTGTGGGAACAAGAAGCAAAAGTTTTGGGGGCAGCCGGTTAGCTCAGTTGGTTAGAGCGCAGTGCTCATAACACCAAGGTTGCCAGTTCAATTGCCACATGGGCCACTGAGATGTGCCCTCCACAAATAGATTGAAACAACTAAAAAAAAAAAAAGAAGCAAAAGTTTTGCTAGTGAGTAACTGGAGTAATAGTGGGTAATGCCACTCAATTTTCCACCTCTTGAGTCCTGGACTCATCGCATACACTGACATAAAATATCTCTAAGATGTAGCACAAGAGGAAGTAAGATGCAGAATAGGTAGGATATGCTAGGTTACCACTTATAAATTTTTAAGGGGAGAAAACTACACACATATATACACACAAATATAATGTTTATATATGCATGAAATATATCTGGAAAGACATTAAGAAAAGTAACAGATTGCTTGAGGAAGAGAACTGAAGGAAATAGATGTGAGAAAAATATGGAAGCTATTACTAGTCCAAGAAAAACGTCCTTTTTGAAATTTCAAATAAGAACGTATTCAAAAGATCAGATATTATAAGTGAAGAAGGAATATTTGAAGTAAATTGGGACATCTCAGATAGAAAGAAAAAATGTCTCACACACAAATTCCATTATAATAAAG
>NW_017731491.1:1243810-1255086 GCF_001890085.2 Hipposideros armiger | reverse complement strand
AAGTCACCATCATGGTTCTTTTTATTGTTCATTTTATCCCTCAGCAAAACAGGAGGAGTCTGGTCTCTAGTTCTTGAAGCCTCCTCTTTTCTGAGTGAAAAGTGCAAGGTGCTAGAAAAGTATTATGCATATTTCTATTTGTCTCCAATAATTTCAGATCAAATCTCAGGATCACAACATGTCATCAATATGACCCTACTGTAGATAGAGCCAAAGTCTATGATTCATTAACCAAGTCTGAAGTTGGTCCTACCAATCTACCAGACTGCCAGGCTGTTTGCCAGGTCTCCACTAGTTTTTTGGTAAGCAAAGACAAAGCAACAGAACAAGAGATAGTAAGCAAATCTGGATTGTTGAGCAGGGATGAGTAAATAAAATTTTCGAATCTGCTACAGAACATTAAGACCATCCAACAGAGTCAGGCTAGAGTCTAAGAATCTGTCACTGGAAACAGTACAGGATACATTTTCTCATCATGGCTGACCTAGGTCAAAGGCAAAAAGAATTATGAAATAATAATAATAAATATTTTCTAATAATTTACATTTGACTGAGGACATGCCACAAGTCGAACAAGGAGTCAAAAAGTCCAAACTTATCTCTCAAACACTAAAGACCACCAATTATTAACAATGATTATGAAGCCATCCCTTCTAGATCCAAAAGCGATATCGAAAGCAGACAACTAGGAAGGGAAATGTTCGAATAAGAACTAAACTTGGACTGAAGCATATGTGTCTTCCTGGGCACAAGTTGTAAAAGCAACACATTTATGAGTTTAGATTTTATCCTGGCACAGAGAAGAATTCCAAGTAGGGACACGATCACATTTCTGTGCTGAGGGATCACACTGTGGATGGTTTAGAAAAGAGCAAGGTAGGAGGCACGAAAACCAATTAAGATTCTATTAAAGGAAAAATAAGTAGAGCCCAAACTACGGCAGCGGCAAGAATATAATATACAAGGGGTGGAATTGAAAGACAGTTAGAAAGTATGTAGGGGATGCAGGAAGCAAGGAATCTGAGATTCACCCAGATGGAAAACTCAAGAAGGGCAGGTTTGAGGAGGAAAAGAAGTTCCAGTGTAGGCCCACCCAAACCAGTAGTCCCATAACAGCTTCCACCGGGTGGGTGTGCAGTAAAAGCCACACCCCCTTAGGCAAACCCCTTAGTCTGCCTCTCAGATCTGCCCCCCGACCTCGGGAGAACTGACTTGGAGATCTGATTTATTTTTTTTCTAACTGCTCCCCTAATATGGGGTCAAGCTATTATTCCTTGCTTTCTGAGGCCTCCTACGGGGGCTTGAGGCTTCAGTCTGTTTGCTCCCAGTTCACAGAGTTTCCTGCCAACCCTCACACTGGTGCTGCCTCCTGAGATCTCAGAGAGCCCACTTTGGGCCAGTCTCTTCTTCTCTCTGGTAGGGATGGAGGGATGGGAGTTTTCCACTAAAACCCAGGTTGGCTTCAGTGTCGTGAGCCCTGGTTCTGTTCTCAATCTTACAAACTCTTCTTGTCCATATGAGGCAGCCATGCCTGAGCAATGCTTTCAATGCCAGGCTCTTATTCTGCTGTCTGATCAGAGGCCTATCTGCCAGTGTTCCCTGCAGATTAATGGCTCTTTCGAGTGACAGGTGATGCAGCTGTGACTAGCTGAAGAAATTATAACAGCCCTTTGCCTTACTGCATCTGAGAGAGCAAGACAGGTCATCAGCAGCTCTACTGAAGCCATCTGAGAAATTTCGGCCAGGGTTCTCGTTCTTGCTGCATCTGCTCAAACTGGTAGGTCTGATCAGGAAATACGGCCTCGGTATGAGCAGCCAGTGCTTCCGTCAGTATGAGAAGGATATAGGCTTCATTAAGTCGGACTAAGTGAACTTCCTTGAATGGATCATTCAAGACATCTACCTTACTGCAGAAACAATGCTAGCTCTTTGTACATTTAAAAACATCAGTTGAGTATTTTAATGTGAAAAAAAAAAAGTTATAACAAAACATAGAGAACTCCATTTGCCCTGCCTGTGCTGTGGCCCCAGCAAAGCTGTACTCTTGCTATTCCACTCCTAGAAAAGTTCATTCTCAGCCCAGAGAAACTTCAGCCTTTCTCATTCAGCTATGAAAGTAATATCAGACATGGAAAGCTCTGGGTTTGCGGGAGGTCAGTGAGTGGGGAAAGGGTTCACTGATGGTTTTGTGTCTAGAGGGAAAAGCAGAGAAACGAGTCTGCCTCTGTCCAGGTCTTCCACTGGGCAAACACTCCCTGAGGCCTCCCAACAGAATTGAGGTCCAAGTGTGGTCCCCACTTGGCAGGACATGGCCATCTGTGTGGCTGCTAGACCTGTGAAACTGAGCTCCTCGATTTGGAGCCAAACAAAAGACGGGGTAGGAATCGATCAGTGGCTTTTTTCACAGCAAATTGGACCACACCCTTGAACTCCAGCCCTTTGAGCAAGTGAAACTTGCTTTAAGGATGGAGATAAAACTGGCAGTGTGCCACGTTTCTCTTCTTCTCTGGCCCACTGCCATCCTACTTTGAGATGCTGGCCCCATGATGTACTCCAGGCTTCAGTTAGCTGAACAGTTGTTCCCCATCTCAAAGGAGCTCCGATTAGGATGAATCTACTGTCAGTGAGAGGTAATTATAGACCAGTGATATAGACCAGTGATTCTCAAAATGTGGTTCCCAGCCAGCAGTACCAGTGTCACCTGGGATATGCAAATTTTCACACCCACCCCAGACCTTACTGAATCAGAAGCTCTGAGCCTAGCAATCAAGAGTTTAACCATCTCTTCAGGTGCTTCTGTTGCTCACTAGACTCACCCATGTAGACTGATGGTATTTGAGCAGCTGCATGGACTAAGCCTTCCTTGGTCCAGCAAACCCAGCTCTCTACCAGGCCAAGGCATCTCCTCCCCTCCCCATGAATATGGATAGATTTTACTGATAAATTATCTTTACTGGAGGCAGAGGGGAGTAACCTGCAGTGTCTCAGAGCTCCATGTGGGGAGTTCGTCCAAAGCATGGTGGATGCTATTAGTCAACTGCTACCCATTCATTAAACCCCAAGACCCTTATGGCTGGAGGCCCCACACCCTCTATTTTACTTCTGTCTTCTGCAGTCAGCAATGCCAAGCTCTATCCCATCTGTCATCCCACGCCAGACAATAAATGTTCTCTTGTGGGGAAGTGACTTCGGAGAGAAAAGCTAAGAGCTACTCCACCCTCCTCTCCCATAAGAATAGGCAATAGGGTATTCCATCTCTGAGCCCAAGGCAACGAGTTCCAAAAGTATGTCAACACCAGCTTATAGTAGGAGCTCATTAGATACCATTCACTTCTTCTCTGGGGCCCCAGAGACCCTTAAAGTAAGAACACGCCACTGCTTGTCACAACTATCTCAGATACATCCATGATGCCATTGAACTACGTAATGCCCCAACTCTCTTGAAGCCCTTGATGAAAATTGTTTTGTGCAGCCTTTTGAACTGAAAGGCCACTGTTCACTTAGAGGAACCCTTCATCTTATTTGACCAACATCTCTGAGAGTCCCAGGCCCAAGTAGCTACGTGCCTGCTTCAGCACTGTTTCCAGGCCAAATGCAAGAACTGTACATAAAAGCCCCAGGGGAGTTCCTGGGCCTCATGTTGTCCACACAGGGGGTCCAAAATGATGCCAAACAAGGTGTTACATTCATGGATGTGAGAACCCCTCCCTTTCTAATTATCGGTCAGGAACATTCACACATTTCCTAGGATTTCTCTAGATATTACCAGCAGTCCATTCCTCATTTTTCTGCCCTACTATCCTCCAATTACTGGTTTCCTCAGAAAGGGGAAGGTGTTCTGGGGGTCCCTAAGCTTGCTTGTAGTGAATGGTGTGCTGGTAGATGTTAAAAAATAGCAACAGGGGCCGGCCGAGTGGTGCGTTGGTTAGGATTTGGCTTGGGACACCAGCTCTGAGCAGCAGGGCCCCAGTTCGGATCCCACATGAGGGCGAGTGACACTGTGTCCTTTACAGCTAAGATGGTGAACAACAGCTTGGCCTGGAGCTGGGCTGCCTGAGTCGCAGGCAATGGCGTAGGCTGTAGTGGGGCTGGCCAGCAGCAGGTGTGAGCTTTCGTGAGCTGCCATGAGCCACTGTGAGTGGCCATCCAATGGCCGGCGAGGGACTGCCTCAGCCGGGAACAGAGCAATGATAATACCAACATGGGCCAGTGAAGCGACGTCCTCCACAACTAGACTGAAGAACAAAACGACAGCAACTTGTCTGTTCTCCTTCCCCCAAATCCCCAGCACTGTTCCTATCCCCCCAATTCCCCAAAAAATCTTAAAAAAAAAAGAAAGAAAGAAAAAAGAAATCTAGAGGGCCAAAGGAAGTGGAAATGACTTTCACCTGGGATCCTCTGCCTGGAAAAATTGGCTGTTATTTGCCTCACTTGCTGCTGACCTAAGAGATGCTATATAGGCATCTCTGAGGGATCTAGGGCTGTCCAGGAGAGGCCTCTGAGGAGAAAGAGACAGGTAGTATGGCAGTTCACACCCAGGTAGGGGCAGCCTTTGCATAGGTGTGGTGTCTGACTCATCATTCCTTGCTAACCTGCGACTCTTGCCAAACAGGTGTGGAGGACTTCAGGTAGTCCTGTGTTAAAACTAACACCCTGCCTTATGCAACCACATGCAACAGGTGGTGCAAGGATTGTACCAGCTCTTGATTCCCAAACGTCCTTGAATTTGACCTCTGACCTACACTTCTCACATAAAGACGAATCCTGGTGATGCTGGTAGATGCTGTTACCTTCTTGCGGTTCTTCAGCTCTTGCTCCAGCCCAGCCTACAGCCACTTATCAATATCTTCTCCTTCCATGAGTTTCTCAGCTGCCATATTTCCATCCTCAGCTCCTAGTTTCCTCTGGTTTTAGAGGACATGGATCGAGGCCCTTTAAAAACAAAGTCACTTGTTTAGTACCCACTACCTACAGTGAATCAGTTGGCTACTCAGAGTATCTATGTGGCCATACTTCCTACCAGTGACGGGAATATTCAGATTACTCACTGTTACCAAATTCACATACAATTTAAATCCACACAGGACACACGGCACTTCTTAACTTGGACCTCTTCATTTCATCCCACTCATTTTATTCCTGGGCTCCAGTGACATGCTGAGAGAACAACAGGCCAGCCGGGGTCTCCTGGACACTGGAGGTGAAATACAATCTGGCCTTCTTCCAATTCAGCACCTACCCATCTGTGCCACTACCTGGAGTCCTTCAAGTGATAGGTAACCAACTCAGGAGTGTTCTGACTCTTCCTACAACCCTCCCTGTGAATCTAATTCATCTTTAACTGTCCCCCATTCTCTCTGACCCACTAAGATACTGCTTCAACCCCATATCCTTGTGGTCAGAACAGGCAATCTGGGATGGAGAACCAAACTGTAACACGAGAGCTGCTAGACTCCCACTGATGCCATAGCCAGATAAAAGTCCCTAGTCTATTGGCAAAGGATCAGCCCAGGGAAACAGACATGGGAAACCTGTTCTCAATTCTGGAATATGCTTGAAGAGTTTCAAATTTTCCATCAGGTGAGACCAATTCCACCTACTGAAGGAGATAGGTGAGGGGAGAGAGATACCAGATCAGTGTCCATAACTGTTCTCTTTCCATCTGTGAACTGGGCCAAGAATGTTCCATAAAAGTCTCCATCCCTCATGTACCACGGTCACATAGAATTTCTCCACGTGCTTTCTTGGATTTTACCTGAATTCTGCTGCATTTTTGCATTGATTATTGCTCTCTAGTCCCATGGATTGTTTAGAACATTCCTGTTTTCCAAGACCACCTTGCTTGAGATGTGCCTGGGGCCTGTCCCAACTTCTCTCAGGTCCAGCTTTGGTTCTTAAGGCCCCAGCATGAATCAGAACCCTGGGCCCCTCATTCATCTGGAAGGAAAGGGTGGTTGTCAGGGTGTTAAGCTAGAGGTGCCAAAGGAAAATTTCTGATTCTTGTGCTTATGAGAAAGGTCTAAGCTGGAGATAAAGATTTGGGAGTCATTAATGCATTGCAGAGGGGGGAGGGGGAGTAGTAGAAGCTATGAGTGTGAATGAGTTGCTTAGGTAGAGTGAGCCGCATGAGCAGAGAATAAAGTCTGAAGCCTTGAAAGAGCCAACAGGAAAGGGTCAGGCAGAGGTGCCTGCAAACAGTGAGCAACTGGAGAGGCTGTAGCAAAACTAGGAGGGGCTCCGCCAAAACTGTGAAGAAGCTTCAAAGAAGGAGGGAGGAGTCATCAGCGTCAAATGCAGCTGAGAAGTCGAGTAAAATGAGGTCTGAATTAGATTCAACAAGCGGGAAGTTACAGCGGACCTTAAGGCTAGCTCCTTCAGTGGCCTGCTGGGAGCAAAAGCAGGGTGAATCATATGCTATGTTCTGCAAGACAGAGCACTCTGGATACCAAAGAAGTTTTTCTGCCTGTGTTGACTGGCTGCCCTCACCACCTTCTGTTTCATATTTCTCATAGCTGATACACCCAAATACACTGCTAGCCTGGATCAATACAATAGTTTGGGATCTATTTTAGTACCATAAAAAGTACAAGTTTTTCTGCGTTCATATATAGTATAAAACTATCTCACATTACTTTCAGATTCTTAATTTGCATGCTGGTAAACATTTCAATTCGTTCAACATAACATAAATTTGGCCTTTCCTGGCAATTCTAGTCCTACATCACTAATTCCATTGACAACAACCGGTTGGAGTGAATAGCAGCCTCAGGCTTCCTTGGCCACAGTCACCCTTACTTCCTATGACCATCCCTGATTTTCTTTCTTTTTTAAAACAGATCAGGCATTTCATTAGGTTCTTCATAATAAATTTAGAACACCAGTTTGCAAAGATAAACCCCATTTGTGAGAGCAAACACAGAGTGGAGGCAGTCCTGGAGCTGAGGAACAGCTTTGATTTTGGGCAGAATTTGCGAGTCCATGGCTTTCTGATCAACTTTGCGCTGCTCTGTAATCTCATATTTCTCTTATTCTGTGTCAAAGATCTCACCCTCCTGGTGTCTGGGCCTGCAGAGCTTCTTCTTTTTCTTTCTTTTTTTTTTTTTTAAGATTTTTATTGGGGAATTGGGGGATGGGAACAGGCCTGGGGGAATTGGGGGATGGGAACAGGCAAGTTGCTGTCCTTTTGTTCTTCAGTCTAGTTGTAGAGGACGTTGCTTCACTGGCTCAAGTTGGCACCATCATTGCGCTCTTCCCAGGTGAGGCAGATCAGTCGCCGGCTTCTGGACGGCCGCTCACAGCGGCTGCTGGTTACACACGGTAGCCCATGGCAACCCACTGCCACAGGGGCTGCAACCTACTCCGTCATCGGCAACTCACAGCAGCCCAGCTCCAGGTTGAGCTGTTGTTCAGCATCTTAGCTGTGGAGGGCAGTGTCACTGGTCCTCATATGTGGGATCCAAACCAGGGCCCTCTGGCGTCCCAAGCCAGCTCTTAACCAACGCGCCACTCGGCCAGCCCCGGCCCTTCTTCTTCTTGAAGTAACCATCACATCAGTGAGATGTTTGGGGATTTTCACACCACACTGATATCAATTTTGGTGGATAAAGGGATATAAAATTTCTGGGATGATCTACCCAGAGGAACTCAATTGAGGGACAGAGGTCCAGTCACAAGTAGCAAGTCACTACTCAGCTGCTTCAGGCAAACCACCATCTTGACGCTGTGCTTCCCAGTGAAGATGATCAGAATGGTCCCGGAAGTGATGCTGGCCCGCAATTTTCTCATGTGCTGACTGAAGGGTTTCTTGCCAGTGGCTCAACAGCTTTTCAAGGCACATCTTTAGTAGGATAGTATCTGAGCACTTTGAGAAGTTTAACCACAGGGGTGTCACTATTCTTGTTGCCACCAACTGGTTTTGTGTCAGTAGCAAGAGCCTTCTTTTTCTTTTCAAACCTGGATTTGGCTGCTGAATACTTCCTCTTGTACATGGCCTTCCAGGAACACATAAACACATAGCCGATGAAGAATAACTGCTAATACCTCTGGCCAGGGCAGGGTTTCAGCTGCAGTGGGGCTTCCCCTTCTTAGGTGTTTTGCCCTTGAGGTTACCTTTCTTAACCCTGCCACCAGCATCAGCCTTCTTGGCTTTGGGTTTCTTCTTGGTGCCCAGCTTCTCATCTTTTTCACCCACCATCTTGCAAGATGGGAAAGAGCCTGTCCCTCATTTTCCTTGGTTAGCTTCACCATTTGTTCACTGACTTTTTTGTGTGTTTTTTACCCCCTCTCTCTCCATCAAAGGTTTAATTACTTAACAAAGCATATACTCTATACATTTATACCATGCTTTCACATTTATTTACAAAGCACCTTCCATCACTCACATCTCACATCTGCAAGGACCACGCTGGAAGGGCAGTGGAGAGGCGCGTGCGCCCCCTACCGACGTCCCGGCGCACTGCAGTTTTGCCGGCGCGCGACCGCCCCAGCCCCGCCTGTCTGAGGCTCCAGAGAAAGCCGAAGTACAAGTGTCCGCGCAGGGCTTCCTGGGAAATGTCTTGGGTGTACATGTTAGAACTGCAAATCCCGGTAGGCACCGCGCTGCGGCCTGGAAGATGAGCGGGCTCTGGTGAATCTGAGTCTCGTTTGTCAGTGCCAGTGGGAATGCTGCACAAACTGGATTCAGTATTCACAGGAGGCTTTAGGGAAACGTGATAGTTCTTCCGCCAGGTGCGAACGAACAGACTTTGCTTCCGTAGCTTCCTCGGACTTGCTGGATGTGACGAATCTACCGTTGCGGCACAGTGGTTAGGTGCGCAAGGCTCCAACGGGAAGCTTGTGTCATCGGCTGTGGGAAGGACATCTGGGCTTCGGGGGCCGCTAGTCATGGCGGCGACTGCCCCCAGTGCCGGGGGCTCCGCGCCTGAGGCGGCGGGCTCCGCCGAAGTCCCGCTGCAGTACAGCCTTCTTCTGCAACACCTGGTGGGTGACAAGCGTCAGCCCCGGGTCCTGGAGCCTGGAAGCCTGGGCGGGATTCCGAGTCCGGCCAAGAGTGAGGAGCAGAAGATGATCGAGAAGGCGATGGAAAGCTGCGCGTTCAAAGCAGCGCTGGCCTGCGTGGGAGGTGAGGCAAGGCGAGGGGACCCCTTGGGAGGCTGAGGCCTTGGATGGCAGCGGGTTCCTCTGCCAAGAAGACCAAGCGCCCTGGAGGCGAGGAGCTTGTGGGCCTCGACCGTGACTGCACCCCGGCCTCGTTCTGTGAACTCGAGCAACCCTCTCTAGACCCTCTGGAAATTGGATCTGAGAAGTGGTACTATGGGTCGGGGCCTGGAGGTTGTAAAATGGTTGACTTCATTCATCATTCATTCATTCACTTTCAAATAATCATTCTTTCAACAAGTTGTTATTGAGTAGCTATCACGTGCCAGGCGGCGGAGAGACAGGGTGAGAGACAAGAGCCTTGTCCTCAGGAACCTAACATCCCTCTCTGTATACCCGGGGTGCCAAAAAAAGGTATACAAGTGGACACTTTGGTCGTTGCTCAGGCAGTAGTTCGCCATAATAAGTGTATGTATGGATGCTGCGGGTAACCACTTTGAGCACCTCTTGTAATTGCAGAAGCCAAACGTGACTTGTATTCATCTTTTGTTATCGGTATATATTGAGTATTACAATTTTAATAGTTTTTTATTTTCTTAAAATGTGCATACCTTTTTTTGGCACCCTCTGTATATCGAAGAATGTTGAGAAGGAGCCTGGTAGAAGAGAACAGCGAGTGCAAAGGAACTGGCTTTAGTTTTGAAAAACAGAAAGGCCAGTGTGATTAGACAGAGGTAAACAAGGGGGAAAGAAATCTGGACTTGACTTTTTTGTTTTTTAGCCTTTTGCAGATTTGAGAATGTATGATGTCGTTCCTGTGTGCAGGGTAGAGTTTGACCACATTTGCAGATGAGTTGAAATCTCATTGAGAATGAAAGACAAATATAGTGAGAGTGCAAATGTGAAGTATAGTAGAAAGAGATTTTTTTTGGTTTGGGGAAGGCCACAAGAGGAGGTGAGACTGGAGCTGTATCTTGAAAGATTGAGAGAATGGGGTGGACAAAGAAGAAGAGAAATGTTTTTTCAAGTTGGGGTTAGAGTGGGGGATTGGGGCTTTTTGCCTATAGGTATTAGGACAGTAATTGATGGGTGTTTTTTTTGTTGTTGTTGTTTTCTTTTTAAGATTTTATTGGGGAATTGGGAAGGGGAACAGTGTTGGGGAATTGGGGAAGGAGAACAGCCAAGTTGTTGTCCTTCAGTCTTAGTTGTGGAGGGCACAGCTAGCTCAGCTCCCAAGTCCAGTCGCCATCTGGCCACCCGACAGCAGCTCAGGGCAGCTCAGCTCAAGGTGTGGTGTTCAATTTTAGTTGCAGGTGGGCATAGCCCACCATCCTATGTGGGTGTCGAACCAGCAACCTTGTTGTTAGGAGCATGTGCTCTCACCAGCTGAGCCATCCTGCTACCTGTTGGCAGCTCAGCGGCAGCTCAGCTCGGGCGCAGCTCACTGGCCCATGTGGGAATCGAACCGGCGACCCTGTTGCTCAGAGCTCGTGCTCTTAACCACCTGAGCCATTTGGCCAGCCTTGATGGTTTTTTTTAGAAGAGTAACAAGTGGTAATGAGCATGATGCTTCAGGATGGAGTGTGGTGAAAGAAAAGTCTGTGGATAGGGAAACTGTATTGGAAATTTGCTAAATTGAAGCTCCATGAGGAATGGACTGGGTCTTTGTTCATTGTGTTTGACCCTGATAAATCACTTACGTATTTGGGTCTTTGTAGTGCTCCAGGTTGGACGTGATAAAGACCCTAGATTAGGATGATAATTGTGGACATGGAGTTGTAGGGCAAACAAAGAAACAGTCAGAAAGGCCCCTGTGGTTTGGAGCTGGCGTGACTAGAACGAAGGAGCCATAGCAAGAAAGTCTGGAAGGGAGGTGCCCAGGATTTCATCAAACGTATACAGTTTACCCTTGAACAACATGGGTTTGCACTGCATGGGTCCACTTATACATGGATTTCTTTTAATAAATACCTGTACTGTTTTCGATCCTTGGTTGGGAGTCCACGGATGTGGTCAGCCAACGGTATGCATTGCTGTACGCCATTTTATATAGGAGACTTGAGCACCCATGGATTTTACTATCCGTGGGGGATCCTGGCCCCAATCCCCTGAGTTTTTGCGGAGTCAAACATTATACGTGGATTTTTGACTGCGGGGGTCTTGGCACCCCTAACTCCTGC
>NW_017731491.1:1234022-1242810 GCF_001890085.2 Hipposideros armiger | reverse complement strand
CTGTAATGTGGACTTTTTCTGTGTTTATGATTTGGGCTTGCATGAATTCTTCTTTTTATAGGCTAGAAGTTGGTTAATGATTTTAAACACGAGGCTTATTGGGGAACCCAAGAAGAGATTTTAATTACTTCTTAAATGCTGCACTTGGTTTCAGCACTCTGGTACCCCCTGCTGGAAGCATCGGTGAACACATTCAAATTTTAGGAACTACATACTTTTGAAAGAGAAAAAGATTAGGTTTCCTTTGGGGAGGGACTAAATTAGCCAGCTAGAAACCCTGTGTTTTTATCCTAAATTGTCTTGTCTGGCTTTTTTCTTTGGCTCTAAACTGCACTTCTCCACCCGCAGTACCGGGGAAAATCAGACTGGAAGAACAGTGTCATTAGTGGCTGTATCACTGGAGGAGCCATTGGTTTCAGAGGTTAGTAAACAACGCTTGAGTGGTTTTCTTTGTGGCCTTGGACAGCATGCTGAAGCTGACATTTCCAAACAGATGAGTGTTCCACGGACAGCCCAAGGCATATGTGGTCACTTGATATTCGTCCCTTCTGACAAATAAATCACATTTGCTTCTGTGTCAACTCAGTTTTGGAAACTTGTAGTGTCCAGATCAGTTTGTCATCCTTGGCACTGTTGACATTTTGGACCAGATAAGTCTTTGTAGCGGGGAGAGGGAGGTTGTCCTGTGTATGTAAGGATGTTTAGCAGCATCCCTGGCCTCTACCCACTAGATGCCAGTAGCACCCTTTAGTTGTGAAAACAGAAAGTGTCTCCAGAGGTTGCCAGATGTTCCCTGAGGGGCAAAATTGCTCCCAGGTGAGAACCACTGGTAGATCTAGGTCTATCTTAGAAAAAAAGAACTGCCCTCAAATTGGAACTATGGGAAGAACTTCCTCACAGTAATTAATTCCTGGAGGATGTTGATATGCAGGATAGTACAGAAGCATAGCTAGGTCCCACTCAGTTTGAGGAAGCCCATTTATCCACATATCAGGCTCTGCTGAACTTTCAGCTCCATGCCTTTCCAGGTATTGAGACATTTTTCTTAATACTATACAAGAGTCAGTTTTAATCTTGTATATGTTATCACGGTAATGTCTGTGCAATTGAGGATTCTTAGATTTCTATCCGTGGGAAGCCAAATATACATATTTGAGAAATGTTGGATTATCAGCTGGAAACAGAGAAAGAAACCAGCTCCCTGCCATGTAGGATGTCAGTGGCTTGACTTGCCTAACGGTGTCCATTGCTAGGCCACTCCCCCTCTGCTGTATCCTGACTTACCCAAAGCAAAAAAGCCCGTTTTCTCATCTTCTGCGAGACAGAATGATTCGCTATCATTAAGAACCTGCTTTTCCTCCTCAAACAGCCATTTATGAATTAGAGAGTAACTTTTCCTTTGGTTTTCCCATCACTCAGCTTTGTCAGGGCCTTTGAGAAGCTCAGCTCCCTCTAGGACCGCTTTGATCACCTTCCCAGGAATTTATTCCATAAACAAATCAGGGTAACAGGCCATATGCTTTCACTTGATTCCAAGGGCTGGTTTTCTTAACCAGTTTCCTGTCTGTGAGGGGCTATTTTCATGAGACTGGAAATATTAATTCTTTGGAATGAGAAAAGTTAAATGAATGTACAGTTAGATAAAGCACACTGGATTAGATCATGTCCACGGCTTCACCGAAGTCTTACAGATCTCTGATAGGCAGACTGACTTAGAATGCTTCAGCTGGTTTCTTTGCATCTGTGGGTATGCAGACTTTTTGTGAATGCAGCCCGACCCAGCATCTGTCACCATAGGTAATGTCATTTCTGTTTGCTTTACAGCTGGCTTAAAGGCTGGGGTCATTGGTTGTGGAGGTTTTGCTGCTTTCTCTGCTGCAATCGATTATTACCTGCGGTGAGAGTGATTACCTGCGGTGAGAGTGATTGCCTCCGGGGAAGGACAGCAGCCCAAGATCAGAGCTGCTCTCTGGAGGACATTGTCTGCACCACTCTGGAGCACTGCTTCGGAGACTGAAGACATTTGTTTTTCCTCATAGTTTGGTGTTGTGAGGAGCGGGTTGCTATCTGCCTCCAGCGTCTGAGCAGCCACACTCTCTGCTCCTGGACCCCAGCCAGGCTGCGCAGGGGATGTGCCATGCTGGCTTCTTTCTTCCGGGCAGATCAGGAGTCGGTGTATTGACTTGTAGGAATTAAGCTCCACAAAGGTTCAGTCCTTACCACACCTGGACCTTTGGTTGTTTGGTGTTGTGGGAACAGGCGTGACCTCACATAGACCCAGGAAGCTGTTCTACCTTGGAACTACATGCAGTCTTACATCTCACCTATCAGGGTAGGGCCAAGTAAATTGATGCCTTCCAACCAATTATGTCATTTTGTTTAGCATTCTGCTATTCTTGTTTAAAAATATGTATTTATATTACAGTTTTTAAAGTTTTGGGGTTTTTTTTCGAATTCCACAATTCCCAAAAATGGTGCCAGATGGCCCAAAGATTGAACATCCAAAGGGAAAAAGTGAGAAAGCTCCTGAGCAGTCTGGGAATGTTAGATTCTCATGGTATGTAGAGTGGTGTTAGCCTCACGAGCTTGTTACATCAGCCAGGGCCTTACTCCCAGAAGCCAGCCTAGTCACTTCCTAGGGTGCATTGAAATTTCATGCAGAAGCCCTACTGGCCCCTTCTAAAAACCCTCCTGTGGGCTGGCTAATAGGAATGTCTGCAGCCTGAACCACCTATTTGTTTTATGCTCTGCCCACCGGACCAGGCCTGGCTCCAGGACAACGTGTGAGAGGTCCTGTTATGATTGTCTTGATGACTAAATCACAGCAGCTACTGGCTAAGATCAGACATCGTTGAGGGGCTGTTCACCACTACCCCAGTTCTCTGGTATGTGTTTTGTTTTGAACATATTAGTGTCTTCGACTTGACCTGGGAGCCTTTCTCTAACAGGCTCAGCCATAGGCAAAAAAAAAAAGAAAAAAAAAAAGACTTTTATGTTTGGGATTTGCACAGGGTACTGCTTTACTCTGATGCTTTGATGGCAAGATGAAGTTGATGAACTCAGGCTTTTGCCCTGGTGGGCAGCCAGGTAGTCTTGGTAGCGGCCATGTAATTCTGGCTGCCTGCAGCCAGTGGTAACATCTCCTTTTTTCTTCTGTACAGTACATAACTCTTTTGCCTTTTTTTGCTTTCTTCCCCCTTGTCTGCTGTGCTCTAGCCCACCCACCAGTAACCAGAATGCAGACTCAGCTGAACTGTCCCAGCGTCCCGAGAGTGTGTGTGTGTGTATGTATGTATGTATGTGAGTGATCATGTCAAACCCAGCTGCTAACACCTTCCTCTGGCCATGGCTGCTGTCTCTTTTGGAACGAATGTGAGCTAGTGCGCACAGCTCATGTCCTTCTATGGTGAATTCTATATAACGCCCATCCCAGTCGCACAGGCATAAGGCGTCATGGCCGCTAGGCTGGCTGGAGCACCCTCAGAGGTCTGAGAACACATTTAGAAGTGTTTCCTCCACTGTTCCTAAATTAATCACCTATAAGCACTTTTAGGGCAAGAGCAGACACTCACTCCTACCTGGCACCTGTCAGAGTGCTAGGAATGCCCAGCATCTTCTACCAGCTAGGCTAGTAGGTGAGGTCAGATAACACTGAACTACTGAATGCAAGACATGCTGCTCTCACCACTCGGCCTTGGAAAAGATGAGCCCCAGGGCTGCCAGTAGCCATCAGTCCAATAAGTGCAGCATTGTCCACATTGACTATTCAATCAAGAGAGGAGATGAATAGCTTCCTGTTTTAGATGGCCAAGGAGTCGGTATGAGCTCATAAACCAAACACCAATTTTCAGCGACATCTGTTCCCGATCTCCAGAATAAACACAGTATCCAATGGCTTGCGCCGGTGGGAGCCGACATTCACCCCGCGGGTCTCCTAAAGGGAAACGGCCCTCTGGGGGATCCAGCCTCTCTGTAAGCAGATTAGGCCAAAAGGCTGCCCCAAAGATGAGCCACTTCCAAGGAAAATGCACAGAAAAGTTTACATAAAACAAGAAGCCTCCACTTGAACAGACAACTTCCTGCCATCTCTCTGAGGCAAACTGCCGTTCAGGTCCCTGGGGGGACATTGGTCCTTCATGAAAGGACCTGGCTGGTGGCTGACCTGAAGGCCTTTGTGAAGAGCAAGGACTGGGCTTGGGCTCCCCTCCCCCCAACATGGCCACAGTCTCCATAGGCCATAGGGAAGCCCAAGGGGAGTTAACTAGGTAAATAGATTCCTGGAAACGCACATCTGGATGCAGCTGGAAGAGTTAAATATTTAGATTGGTGGTCTTCCCTGGACTACTGAGAACACAAATGTCCATACCACAGGGCTGAGTTGTGTGCAAATGTTGGGGCTTTGCATTTTTTTTTATTAACATTTTCTTCTCATGTGGTTTACATCCATTTATAATAATCTACATAAGTTGAAACAGAACATAGACAAAAAAATATATCCTTACCAACTTATTGAAGTCAAATATTAATGAAGGGTCCCATCCTACCTGTATCAGCAACAACCGGCAGCCCACAGCCATTGCCAGCAAGGGTTCCTGTAGCCCGTCTGCTGGGCCCCTGTTGGCACAGCCTGCCCTGCTGGGCACAGTGGCTGGGGGTCTGCACTGCACAGTCCCTGTCTCAGGAGAACCCATGGGCTATTTCCTTGGTGCAACTTAATCCAGGTCTGGTACCCGCCCCTCCCCACTCTAGGGGTGGAATTTATAAATATTCTAAGCTTTTTGCATTTTATCCCTTCTAGGTTTCCTCCTGTTCTCACACTGCTTAAGCAATCCTGGGGGCTGCAGTAGTTACCTGGTGCCGAAAAGCAAACATCCCTCGTTTTTGGGGAGGTGGGAGGCACCCATGTTTGGCTGTAACTAGCTCTAGCTGGGCCTCCAGTTCATTACCATCAATGGCTTTGGAAGCAAGAGCCTTCCATGCCGCGTACCACCTCCTGAGTGCCGAGCAGAGACTCCGGGAATGGCCAGGCACTGGGATCAAGTTCTTTCCCCACCTCCTGCCCCAGGGAGCAGGGTGCCTAGCTAAGCTGCTAACTTGGGCAGCTCTTTCCTCTGATGTGTACCGTTCTGCCCAAGAGTGGGCGACAGGTGTCAACAAGACCAGAAAAGGCCTTGCCTCTCAGCGAGCAAGTGCTACAGCTGTAGCGCCAGCAAACCCTTCTTCACAACAGCGCTGAGCTCAAGCTATGGCAGCTGTTCTCTCCAATCCTGAGGTCCTCGAATCTACTCTCTGCCACAGAGGAGAGCCAGGGAGCTTGCACTACAGCTCAAGCGCCTGCAGCCCGCGACTGTCTGCCCTTCCAAGATAACCGCCATAGGCTGGCAGCTGCTGCTCGCATGGGAAGAAACAAGTATTTGGGGCTACTTCTCACTCCCGTACTGAGCAATGGGTCTCAAAGTTGGGAATGGACCCCCTTAGAGCTGATCCCCAACTCTAGAGCAGTGTCAACAACGAGGGTCCTCAGCAAAACCCAGTCCCAAAAGAGGCAGGCGCGTGCCTGCGACTCCTCATCCTTCTCTAACTTGTGGTGTTTCCTCGAGTTCACCTGGAAGGCCGCATCTAGAAGCCAGGGGTGGGGAGGCAGCACCGTGATGGCTGGCGACTGCTGGACTGTGCCTGCCTTTCCCAGGCCCCGGAGCACATGTGGCTGTGGGGCTGCCCCGTGGCAGTGCTTGGCTGTGGAGAATGTGTGTAAAATCTAAGGCAAAGGTACCCCAAGGTACGTGAGGTGCCAGGAAAGGCTCGCCTCCTGGATGGAGCCTGCCTGTATCTGGACACCTGCTTCAGCCATAGCTGCCTTCCTAGAGGTCTGGCGCCACTCGAAAAGCCACTACAAGTCCTTGCTGCTGACAGTGGCTTCCTCCAACTCAGGGACACCCAGTGCTGCAGGGCACTCCTCTGAACATTCAAATGGTCTTGTTTCCTCAGCGGCTGCCTCTCCGCCTGCCCCGATTCTTTCCTGACCCTCTGGCTATCTCCATAGGTCACTTGCGAGTCTTCGTACTCAAAGGAAATAGACCACCAAGGGGGAAAAGGAACTGAAAAGCAGTAGAAGAAACAGTCAAGATGCCTCATGGGTGGGCAGGAGACAGAACAGATAAACCCCAGAAATGGAGATTCTCAGGTGGAAAATTCCAGAAATGTGCTCTCCAGCTCTGGGCTAAGCTGAGGATTAGAGTCTGTCTGTCTCCTTGTCCAACAGTTGCACAAGCTGCAAGGCAAAGCAGGTGTGCTTCCACAGGTGGAAGACAAGGAGAGGGCCGGGGTGGGGGTGGGCGGCACGCAGCAGCACCTGACGGCCACTGCGGCCGCCGCCGCCCAGGACCTTCTCAGAACGCTCAAGGTGATGGAGCGAAAACCGAGGCTGCACATGCATGCGGGCAGGCTGGGAGGGAGGCAAGGGTGGAGAAAACCGAGGGGAGGCTGCCAAGAGACTGCGATCTGGGAGCAGGGCCAGAGAGGATAAGCTGGCAGCAGTTACAGAGCGCCAAATAAAAGCTCTTGGACTGGACTCAGGAGGAAAGAAAGTGTTGGAGGAAATGAAACAACAAAGCAGGTCGTCTGTGTGCCCATACCAGATCGGTCACTACCTTTTCTGCATGACAAATAGACATAAAACAAGTCCCGAACAGCACGGAGCATTAGACACAACTAGAGGTACAGAGAGGGCAGGAGCCCGGGGTGCGGCGGTGAGGCTGGGGGCTGGGTCAGCTGGCTTTGTACAAGGTGGCACAAAAGATGCACGTATTCCAGTTCTTGGAAATCTACGTCCCTTGGAGTCTGGAGTGCTGGGTTTGGGAGTTTTCTATTGTAGTCTTTTCAAGTCTGTGTTGGGTCCCCTGGCTGGAGAGGCTGGCTCGGGCCATCCCCTTACAGCTGCTCCCACCTGGGGCTACACGTCGGTGGAGAAGTACAGTGTGTTCCGCTTCAGTTCTGCGAAGGAGATGGGGGGGTGCTGCAGGTAGTAGAGGAGGACCTGGACCTGTGGGGAGACATGGGAGACTGAGGCAGGGTCCTTGTCCTCGTGGCCCTCCTCTGATTGGCTGAGAAGAAATGAAACCCAGGCTGGGGTCACTGGCTCTGGCCAGGTCCCTTTCCTTGGCAGCCCAGGTGTGTCTGCCCATTTGCAGCAGTAGAGGGCGCCGCAGGGCAGAGGGTGAGGAGCCTGGGGCCACTTCCCAGCCTGTCCTAATCTTCACCTGCTCTAGAGGTTGGCTTTGGCTTGGCAGCCCTGCCTCAGACTGGACCCTGCCCTGCGTCTTGCAGGGATCCCAAGGATGCTTCCTGACCCGGAAGCAATCCTAGAGCTTCCATGGATGAGGACAAGGCCCCCAGGTTTTCCCCATATCCCTGGGCTTCCTTTCTGGGACAGACATTTCCACCTGGGACCACATTCTTGGGCCCCTGGTCTAGGCTCATCTTGTTGTTTTGGTCTTGGAAGGGCAGGGCTTTCCAGAGTCCTGCCTTCATGGTGACAGCCTACGGACCACCAGCCCAGCTGCTCAGGAGCAAAGGGGTGTGGCACTCCAAGCTGCTCTCTTTCTAGTCCTAAGGGGGGGCTTGTCTCACCCTCGATCAGCCACAGGCCAGGGCAGGGTGGGGATACCTGTGCCATGACATCATGAGACCAGATGTCTGCAGCCGATGTGAGGTGTGCTTTGCTCTCCACTTCTGAGGGTCTCAGTAACGTGGGGCCAAACACAGTAGCCAGATTGTGAAGGGACATTTTGTTGATGGGCTCCTTCTCAGCAACCCTGAAAGGGAGGAAAAAGTCATGTCTTAGCAGCCACTCAGAGCTCCAGGCTCTTGGGCTTAGGTATGAGAACTCTTAGAAGGATTCCTGGAGGGTGGTTACTAGCCTTCCTCTCCTAAGGGTAGAGACCTCTTGGTAGGGAGGGGACTGAGCCAAGGGACCCAAGTCCCTGGCTATGTCCCAGTACATTCCTATAACAGATTCCCAGGTCCTGGGCCACCCCCTGAACTGATGGGAAACTGCTAGAGCCAGAAGGACCCACTTCAACACCTTTGCCTTAGAGATAATGATGTTACCGGTCCAAGAACTTTCTCAATAATAATTCATACACCTCACAATCCTTTGGGTAGGTATAATCATCTTCACTGAACAGATGGAGAAACCAAAGTCCAGAGAGGGTAAGTGACTTGCCTGAGGTTACACAGTTAACAAGTGGTAGAGCTGGGATGTGAACCCAGGCAGTCCATCTCCAGAGCCCCTGCTCTTCACCAATCTGTGCTTTACCCATGATCAGTCAAGGTGGTGAGTGGCCCGGAGGAAGTCAGAGTGGGTGGGGCCACAGGTAGGGAGCTGGAGGCTCTGCCCTCTGTGCTGTGGCAGGAACAGCCCTAGTCCCAGATGGAGCCCAGGGGCTGTTCTCCCACTCCTTTCCAGAAGGGTCAGCCACGTGGGACCCCAGAGGTGCCTCCCTTTGGATCTTCCTCTGCTTCTCTTGCATAATTGGCCAGATGCTCTGTAGCCATTACCCCTGAGTAACAGCAGGGGCTGCCATCTGTGGCTGGTGTCCAGGCAGCCCAGTATGACCCAACACATCAGAGAGGCCTTGGGCCTCCCCAGTCCTAGGAAATATTTCTGGGGCTGAGACCCAACCCTCCCCGAGCAGCGCCTCTCACCCCACTCCCAACTATACCATCATTCCCACCCTCCAGGCAGGAGTCATGGGTGCTCCCGCTGACTGCTTTGGAAACGGGCAGA
>NW_017731491.1:1222877-1233877 GCF_001890085.2 Hipposideros armiger | reverse complement strand
CAGGGGTCCAGATGTTGGAACAGACTGTGCCCAGTTCCCAGGGTAGAAAACATAATGAATTTTCCCTTCCCACTCCTCCTCTGTGTGTCCTCCCCACAGTGCTCGCCAAACTATGTGGGAATTGGTTGGGGCTTTGGTCCTGGCCAAACCAGAGGGAAAATGTCTCATGATGGGAAAAACAGCGTTTCCAGGTCTCCGCTGGCCCTCCTGAGCCTGGCCTGGCAGAGCCACTGCTGGGAGCCTGGGCCGGAGGGCTGGAGTTCAGGGAGGACCTGGCCCACAGTACTCGGCGACCCAGTCCTGGGTGGCAGATTTACGGGACACCCGGGGACTTTTCCTCCCCCACTCCTACCCCAGACCAGTCCTAGGCTCAAAAGTGAGTGATAAGGCTACCTTTGGGGCTCGTTTCATTTTGAACTATGCTGCAGGCATCAACGAGTAGCTCCTGGTTTGACCCGATTAAAGAAAGAGTGTGGGAGAAGGTGGGAAGGGGCTTAGCTTAGGATTTGGGAGATGAGGATTCTAAGGACAGAGCCCTGCTAAGCACAGCAAGTCCCTGCTGGGCTGGGGACTCAGTTTCCCTATTTATCTGTTAGATGAGGTGTGGTCAGGACCAGAGGGTTTCAAACTTTTTTGCACATGACCCACAATAAAAAACACACTTTACATTGTGAAGTACACATGGGTGTACGTAACTAAACAGGAAAACAGGAGATGCACGTGTGCTTACTGCCTGCAGTGCACCCTGATGCTGTCTATTCCTTCCATTTAAAATATGCTAAGTTGGGGCCAGCCGAGTGGCTCAGTTGGTTAAGAGCTCGCTCAAGAGTGTGAGCTCTGAGCAACAGCGGTTCGATGCCTGGCCCGAGCTGAGCTGCCACTGAGCTGCCAACAGGTGGCAGGATGGCTCAGCTAAAAAAAAAAAGAAGAATATAAAATATGCTAAGTTGACTGACGGACCCACAGACTATAAAGCCCATCTATACTCCTTGGCTGTAACCCTGCCTTTCTAAGCATTCTATGGCCAATATTTGAGGTTGCTCTTAGGACCCAAATATTTCTCAAAACAGAAGACTCTGAGTGCAAGAATATGAAGAGCAAACCCTCATCCTGCTATGGATGGCCCCGCAGAGACCTGCACCCATGAGGAGGTGGGCCCCACAGCAGGTGTGTCTTCCCCAGCAGGGGCCTGCCTGGGCAACCTGCCCTTACCTTTTCAAGTGTTCCAGCAGGAAGAGGAAGGTGATGAGGTTGGGGTCGGGCAGGGAGCGGAGCAGGTGCATCATGCAGTTTTCCTTGGCAGCAGGGTCTGACAGGGCTGTGGAGAGAAAAGGGGTTAGGGTGAGGCTCGGCTCCCGAGCAGGGAGACCCTAGTCAGCGCCCCCTAGTCAGGAGGCTGTGGGACCCTAAGGAAGAGACCAGGCTGCCTGGGGTCAGGGAAACGGACCCTGCAGGGAAGGGCTGGGTATCTTCCCGAGGGTGGGCTATTAACGGCTGGCTCCTACAGGAGGCCCCACCCACAACCTGTACCTCAGCCAGGAGGCAGGCTTGTGGGGAGCAGACACCCTTCCTCCCCTCACTGCATACACCTTTGCAACTGGTGCCATTCTACATCCCCAGTATGCAAGGCTAAGTTTAAGGCAACGATGACACTGGCGTGAATGTTTTCTCTTTCTCCACCTCCAAGGCTGGAGTACGGCAGTGAGCTGACCTCCGTGGGCACACTCCTCATTTCCTGTGTTGGCTGAAGCCCTGATCTGCCCCAAGAGAAGAGGCAGGAGGGATGCACCCAGGACCGGACATGGCCCAGGTAGGGGGAGGCCAGAGCCCCACGAGCCAGGGCCCTCAGCTGCCTTCCCACCTATGGCACAGGTGAGAGATGAGAGAGTACTCCTTCTGGAAGGCTCGGCACCAGCCATCTCAAGTGCACACCAGCGCTAACCAGGCTTCTCCTTGGCTCTGGGGTGCCGACCCCTGACCACCCACCTCCGGGTAGATTTCCCTGGACAGCCAGGTTTCCAAGCAAGAAGGTCAGTGTCCAAGGAGGAAGCACAGAGGGCAGCCCATAGGACAAGGGGGAAGAGAGGCAGGTGAGAGAGGGTCCAGCGTCTGGCTCAGGCCCCAGCAGGCCACGCCTCGCCCCCGCTGGCCATTCAGCCATGTGCCCTGGTGCACTGGGCAGATCAATGAGCAAGGGAAGCCACAGGCTCTTAAGTAGCCCTTTCCTCTGCTGGTCGGGAGGCCTGGCGCAGCCCAGCCCTCAGGTCCCCAGAGCCTCACCAATGCCTTCCATGAAGGCAGGGTAAAGTCGGTCTGTGAGGAGGGGCTCGGGCAGCTCCCGGAAGTAGAGCTTGAGGGTGCCGGCGATGGCATTGATGTCCATGTCACTCAGCATCAGCAGGATGTCCTTGTTATCTGTAGGGGAGGTGCGAGGTCAGGGGCCACATGGGCCTGAGCCACCTCTCTCCCACGCAGCCCTCAGCAGGCTGGGCAGCTCTATCCCATCCCCTATCCGTCCTTCACCCGCCAGCAGTGCCCCCACCCACTCCGTCTCTGGTCTGGTCTCCCCCAGAAAGGCAGGATGCAGGTAGTGCCCACAGGTGGTCCGTGACTCAGCTCCGTGGGGGAGGGCAAGGGGAGCACAGTTCATCAGCTGGAGTTTAGGATCCACATTCGTGCCACGTGTCACATACCCTCCTTCCTGGTGGAGTCTCCCTACCGGTAAGCTCTTCTCCGGAAGGCATTGTACATTTTTTACACTGAAAATCACTTTCCGACAATGCCTCAGCTTCCAGGTTGCACAGAGGAGCCGCGCGTCCACACGTCCCCAGCCACCCCCCACGGGCTTCCAGAACACCCATGGGCCCCTTCTCAGTTCCCGTGGAATCAGCACTGCCTGGCCAGTTCCGGTTTCCTGACTACCAGAGATGCTGCAGCTGCTGCTGCAGCCTGAATTCATGAGATGGGAGAAGGAAGAGCCAGAAAGATCAAGTCCACTACCGAGGAGTGTGCAGCCAGAGGCGGCTAGAGGCGGCAACGCCGCTCCCAAAGGACACTTGGGGCCCTGGAGACAGCAGAGGGGAGCCTTTCCTTTCCTTGCAGCCCCTAGGTACCCAGGAGCTAGCAAGACAGCCAGGAACTCAGACTCCAGAGTCAGAAAGATCTGAGTTTAAGTCAGGCTCAAAACCTACAAGCTGGGTAGTCCTGGGCAAGTGACTTGGCCTCTCTGAGCCTGTTTCCTTATCTGTAGCAATGGACAAGAAATCAGAGGGGAGGGGGATTACAGGAGAAAATGCAGGAAGAGCCCTTGCTACAGGGACTCAAAAATGGTGCACCCCATGCCACTGGATTTGTAGTTGACAGACCAAGGCTCCTCTGACATCGGCTAGTTGGGGCCTCTCCATGGAAAAGGCCCTGCCGGTTCCACTGGGCTGTCCTACCCCCTCTATGAGCCTGCGGGAGCACCCTCTCCCCGCTGCCGCCCGGGCTGGGCCTCACACACTCACTGGCATCAAAGACGGCCTTTAGCGCCTGGATGTCCGTGGCCACCCCTGATATCCGGTAGATGCCGACCTCCTCGATGCCCCTCTTCTCCACCTCCTCCACACACTGCCGGACGATGTATGGCACCTTGGAGCGCTCCCTCCTGGAGGGGGAGAGGGAGAGCATGTGAGGGAGGGTGGAGGGAGGCCTCCCCAGCGACAGCTATGTAGCCCCCTCCCCGTGTACCTTGGCCTTGAAGAGCTCTAGCCTCTGGGATCAGGAGGTAGGGAGCAAGGAAAGGGCTGAGAAAGACCACGCCGTCCCCACCCCACACAGCCCGCCCGAGACCCATGTGCTGAGGGACAGCAAAGGACAAAGGTGGGAGGAAGTTTTGGGAGATGAGCCCAAAGACGCTGAGGACAGAATGTTCCTTAGAACAGAGGTGTCAGGTTCAAATGTTATGGAAGGCCCAGCAGGTAACCTACTTAAGAGATGTGGGTCAGGTCCTGGAGGTGAGGGGATAGTGGTGAGCTGAGGATGCACGCCCTGTCCCAAAGGGCAGCCAGCCACCCTTGGGAGTCTAGCCTGTCACTGCCAAGTCAAAATGCGGGCCTACAGTTGTCAAGTCTTCCCATTGATTACGAGAAGCTGACGGGCTAGGATTTTCACATGCAATCTCCCAGTGTTTAAATGCTGGCTCACTTATTCCTAAAGCAGTATGTGAGACAGGGAATACATCTCTGGCGGGCCACGTTTGGCCTCTAAACTGGCCATCATGACTATTAAACTGGAGGGTGACTGATTAGGGGCCAGAAGCTGTCAGGGAGGGCTGGAAGACAGGGGCTGGCAGGGACCCAGGCCGCGAACGCCAGCATCGGACACCGGAGGCAGCACCTACTTAGTCACCACGCTGATCTTCACACCAAAGACGCCCGTCTGCTTCTTGGATGGGGTCCGCTTCAGGCTCATATCTCGGCTGGTGAATTTCATGGAGAATTCCACTTTGATCTGGTTGGGGGTGAGGCAGGGCATGAGTGCTTGAGGAGTGCTCCCCAAAACGAGGGTCCCCCTCCCCAGGACTGCAAACAAGGCCCATCTCTAGCACCCAGGGGCTCACTGAAACACCTGCAGGGTGGGAGTGGGAAGGGTGTAGGCAGAGGAGAGGGACTGAGCTAAGGGGACAGGGGCAGGACAGCACCCTGAGGACATCAGCCGGAGGCTGGGCTGCCCACCCACTGTGCAGACATTCCCCATCTCTCCGGCTCACCCCGTTCATCTCTATCACGTCTGTGTGCCAGTTCTTGGTTTCTACAGTTTGTGGATCCAACTGTGGAGAGAAAAAGAAAGAGAACATGAGTGAGGAAGAGATGACAGCTCTGAGACCAAGCCAGGGCTCTCTCTGCTGGTCACCAACTGCTCATAGGCTAGAAAAAATGGTCAGGAAGGCAGAATGGGGGCCTGATGCTCATGTTGAAATCAACCTTTCAGGGTGGCTCCAGTCTCCAGCCCCTCCTGCCCCGGCTAGTGAAAGATGCCCTCCACCCTGTCCCACTCTGTGTAGGAGGGAGGGCATGCTGGTAGGCACTTTTGCCCATCACATCATATTCACTCCTGACCACGCCCCTGTGAGATGGGGTGATCACCCATTTCACAGATGCGGACACTGAGGCTCCCAAACAGTAAGCAGCTTGCTTGACCACCTGAACTGGAGTCCACAGGAGAGGAGATAGCCAGTGCTGTGGGGGTGCTGAATGGGAAGCAGTGCAATGTAGAGGCGAAGGGCCCAGTCTCCGGAGTCAGGCTACTGGGTCTGAACCCCAGCTCCGCCGCTTCCAGTTGGGGGACCTTGGGAAGTTTTAACCTCGCTAAGCCTCATTTGTTTCATCTATTCATTGTGCCAGTAACAGAACCCACCTCATTGGATTGTTGTGAAGATGCAGTGAGATAACTTGGGGTAAGTGGCTGGCCCCCAAGGAAGCTAACATTCTGCGACTGTGACCCCCCAAATTGGGCAGGAGCCGCAGGGAGGAGGGGACAGTAGGGGAGGCTTGGAGGCATCTCTCACAGGGGACTAGACAAGACTCCGTTTCTCTAACCCAGTGGCCTGCAAACTGTTTTTTCTTGTGCACCCACAAAATAATTTTGAAAAGCTATGCACTCCCCGGCACATTTTTAAATCAACATCTGAATATTTCCAAAGCAAGTTTAAATAGTTGCAAGGAATAGAATTTCCAAAACAATGTAAATATTTACATCTTAAAATAAAACTGTTACCTCATTCTTTTAAATGTGTTCAGTGAAATCCAAATACCATAGTGATTTGATACCCACCATCATCCACTTAAAAAAGACATGAACAAGCTCTTTTTTTCCCTTGGAGAAACCCTGAATTGTGTTGTTTTTTTCTCCTTGAATTTATGCTTCTATTCTACTTCTCTCAAAGAATGTTGTCCTAGTTTGTATCTTTCTAGTTTAAGGTCTTTTATTCATCACCCTATTCTATTTTGCTTCAACAAAAATATCTGTATAAATGGAAATATCACTAAGACCACAAGGCCCCAAAGATACAAAACATATTGTTTTAGTTATTACAATGTGTAGCAGCAGTACACAATCAAAAAAATTAACCAACACATCACAAATTTTAATATTCGGCGACAAAGTACCCTCTTGGTGGAACTGCATCTCTTAAAACACTTTTCTGTTTTAGTTCATGTATGTATATGAATATCATTTTTTGCTAGGCTGAAACAGGGCTCAGCATCAATTCTGTTCTTAACTGTTTTAGTGTTTTTAAAGATGTAAAGCATGAAACATCTTGTTCACATAAATAAGTAGATGGGGCTGAAAACAGTTTTATTCTAGCAATGGTATGCCATTTTTAATCTCTTTCCTCGTTACTTGCCTTAAATTGCATATATACCTATTATCAAAATTTCTTTTAAATGACCTCTCAGCTGACAATTTCCATCAGTTTTGCAGAAAACAAAGAACGGGAAAGGACTTGGGAAAGGACTTGTAACCCGGCCATTAGAGTCTTTCACTTTCTCAACACCTACACCAACGTTGTAAGCGGGGCGTCTCTGCTGGCACCCCAGGAGGTCTCTGCAGAGGAAGAGGGGTGAAGGTGAAAGCCCTCACAGCAAGATCGCTTTTTGGCAATTGCACCCATGGAAGTTGAGGATCTGCAATTGACTCTCTTAAAACTCTCCCTGCCATGTACCCCTGGGGAAGTCTCTGCACACTCCAGGGACGTGTGCACCACAGTTTGAACACTGCTGCTCCAACAGGCCCCCCCATCACAGAGGAAAACTGGATCCGGGTCAGCCCAGGGTGGGCTGGGCCCTGGGGCTACCTAGAGCTCGAGGTGACCTGCTGTCACGCACATAAGCCGCTAGGGACAGGTGGCACCCAAGCATTTGATGGAGTGTGGGGTCTGCATCTGGGCCAGCTTTGGCCCAGGCCCAGCCTTCAGCAATTAGTTCCTGCCCAGAGGAGGGATGGAATTGCAAACAGGAGAAAAGAACAGCAGTGTGGCGAGAACTGAGCACCCCACGACCCCACCCAGTACCCCCTCATACACACAGGAAAGCGTGTGAGACTTACCAGCCTGGCTTGGGGCCAAGTGTCCTGCTGGGTCCCCAAGGAAGCCCCAACTTTGGCCTCACTTTCCTGAAGCCTCCCCCCACAAACTTCTTTTTGTCCCAAACCCTCACTGGACCTTCCTCCCATCCAGAATGCTGGATCTTGGACACAGGGCCTGGGTCTGCCCCCAACCCTGTCCCCCAGCAGTGGCCACCTGGAGTACGGACATCTCAGCTGCTCTTTGTCGATGGAGGAAGATGCCACCCTGGGGACACACATTCTAAAGTGACCACCCCCTATTTTTTTCCCTATCATGTTCTCATAAGTACTTTTTACCTCCCCCCCCCCACTTACAGTTGACACTCAATATTGTCCTATATTAGTTTCAGGTATACAGCATAGGGGTTAGACATATAATTTACAAAGTGAAGCCCCCGATTCGTCTAGTACCCACCTGGCACTAAACATAGTGATTACCATAGTACTGACTCTATTCCCCATATTGTATTTTACATCCTCATGACTATTTTGTTGCTACCAATTTGTACTTCCTCATCCCTTCCCCTTTTTCGCCCAGCCCCCCAAATCCTTTCCTGTGATCACCCCTTTTAATGCACACCTTTCTCTCTGAGTCAGCATGAACCTGAGGCCAATTCTATGGTCCTGGCAAAGTATGGCGATTGAGTCAGGCCGATCTGAGTCCAAATGTTCGCTCTTCCACTCAACTACGTGAATTGGGGCAAGTCCACTTAACCGCCTTGAATCTCAGTTTCCTTGTGGGGGTGTCCCTACCTACCTCAGAGGGTTGGTATGAAAAATTGTAACAGCAAATGACCTATTGCGATCATCTCCTAAGTCTGGCACTATTATTATACACCTTTCATATACAGCATCTCAATTATTCATCATAAACAGCTTGTGAGGTTTAAGCCTTTATAGCTTCTCCCATTGTACAGATGTGGACATTGAGGCTTAAAGAGAACATGGAACTTGCCCAGGGCCACACATCTAGAAAGTGAGAGCTGGGGGACAGAAATCAACTCTCCCTGATTCACCTGCTCTGCGAAACCTGCAAGATAACGTGGAAAGCCCCTGGCCTGGCGTCTGCACCTCTCAGAAACCATGGCGAATGCTGTTACCATTATTTATGTAGAAAGGAGACATCAGGGCTCCTGGTGCATGGTCTGGCACCATGGGCAGACCTGGGAGCTGGCAGGCTGCCGCCAGTACAATCCCGTTCCTTCCCTCCCCACTTCTTCTGTTCTAGCTGCTAGGTAAAAGCCCCACATTTCCCTGGGAGCATCTGAGATAGGAAAAGCAATTCCTGATGCTAAGGCCCAGTGCTAGGCCTGCTTCTTCCAGAAAGCCTTCCTGGATAACTCTAGTTCCCCTCTGCCCCTTGCTCTAGACCCTGTCCCCCTGCAGCCTGCCGGTACCATTTGCTGTTGTTTCACATGTACCAGCCTGTCCGAGGCCAGGTCTGGGTAAGGTGGCCCTTTTGAGTTTTACTGGGAGTCCCCACCACTGCCATATTCCTGATCCCCTCTACAGGTGTGCCCTGGTACCCACACAGGGAGGCCTGCCCAGCCCCTCGGCTGCCCAACAATGAAGCTCTGTCTCCCAGGAGGCCAGCAGTCTCCAGAAACCAAGTCTATTTCAGGATGTCATTTAAATACAGAGAAGGGAGGGTGAGGAATGGAGAGGAACATGGCACATTTTCCAGAGAAATGATGCTGCCTGAATTGCTGTGGCTATTTATAACCCCTGGGAAATGTGGACTCTGCTATTTCCTGATTAGATTAGTGCTAGGGGCAGAGGAGCCAGCCCCTGGGAGGGCAGTGGATGGGGACACCTGACCTCTCTCAACCTCCAGTCCCAGCACATAGCTGTCAACCACTGGCCCTGCAGAGCAGGCATCTGGGGGACGTCAGGTCACCTGAGGGAGAGAGGTAGACGGGGCTGCAAAGAGCCAGGCTAGGGGAGACCCCCAAAGGGCCCCTCCTTCATTATATAGGTAATACACACACAGTGGGGCTCCCCCAAGGTGGGGGCCAGGCAGCAGACAGAAATAGACCACAGAACATACTGAACGAGTGGGCCATACAGCCACTGGGAGCAGCTCAGTCATGTCCTTCTGCCTTTGCACTTGGACTTGGTCAGGTCATGTCTGCATATTCAGACCTCTGTCTCCCAGGGAGAATCAGCTGACCGGAGAGAACCACCAGGCCCCTTGCAACAAAATCTTGGCCCCCTGCTGGGAATCCTGCATCCCCACCTGAGAGTCTGCACCTAAGGAGACAGCAGATTCTCAGGGAGGGTCGGGAGGTGGTTGGGGAGGCCATCTCACCGGTTGGACCTCAGCAGCCTCATGTTTAGGACAGAAACCACCCCAGCAGTCTTGCAGTGGGCTGAGAGGGTTTGAGGACCTGAGGGCAGGGGAAAATGCTGCGTGTCCAACTGAGCATCCTCCTGTGGTGGGTACCACCTTCATGTTGGGACTGTCCGCAGGGGTCTCCTCTGAGAGGTTTGAGCCCCCTCTCCCCAGCCTGGAGCAGGTGAGCGGAGCACTTTCCTTCCCTCTGGCTTGAGGGCTGTTCATGGCCACCTTCCAGTGCTTGGGATTTCAGAGGTAGCTGCAAGTCTGGGGTCCCTATCCTGCTCCCCCTAAAGGTGACAGGGCCCACATTCAAACCTGGGTCCTTCTGATGGTAGGCCAGTCTTCCCACTATGCCACAGGCCCTCAACCACCCAGCTGGCCCGAAAGTCTTCTGGTGACTTCTGCTGCCACCCCTTCACCCTCACATGGGCTACTTCAATCTACACTAGGGGCCTGTGGTGGCCCAATCTACGGACAGTGGGGTTAACCAGTCAGAACCAGAACTACGGGCTCCGTAGAGGGAGAGGCACAGGCACAGCCCAGCAATTCACGTGCTACTTTGGGACATAGCAGCGGGCACCTCTGAATCAGTCTTCACCAGGGTCCCCAGGGCTCCGAGGCCTCCACGTCCCTCTCCACAGCCCCTCAATGCGGAACCCCTTTCCTCAGCCTCACTCGGTCAATTCCACAGCACAGGCCCCAGAGGGCCCGAGAAGCGCACCTCCCTGGCACAGCCTTTGTCCGACCTCCTGTCCCTCCTCTGCCCTTTCCTTCACTCCGGCAACTGCTGTCCCCTGGGCTCTCTGAGCCCAGGGTCTGGCACCCTGGGCCTGTTCTGCGTGGTGGCGTGGACTCCCCCTGAAGCCCAGAGTTGTTTTGAGGGCTAACAGAAATGAAGTGTGTCTTAACAACAAGGACAGTAAATCCAGGATACTGAAGTTGTCATCCTAAGAGGTGCGCAGGGTACTGAACGCAAGGCAGAGCGATGGGCTGTGATCAGACCCTGAGCCAGGTGTCTTGTCTGACTTGGGGTGGGGAGGTGGGGGTCCACTTCCTGTGGCTCCCAGGCCAGTGACCACGGTGGCGATCCTGGGCTGGCTCCCCGCTGCCCTTCCCCAAGTGCGTCCACATGCTCTGGCCTGGGTTCCCTTGGGACACCAAAGCCAGCCTGTCATTGGGACAGACCACAGGCGTGAGAGGCATGGTGGGGATGGCAGTGGGGGGGAACAGGGAGCTGCCAAGAGCCTGCCTCTCCTCCCTCTTGGGGAGGGTACTGGAGGATTCTGTCAACGTGGCCACTCGGAGAGAAACAGGGCGAGGCAGGGCAGAGGAGGAGGTGGACACCAGGACCTATAGTCTAGCTTCCAGCTCAGCAGCTGGGTCAGGGGAGACCAGGGTCAGGCTCAGGAAACTCACCCATCTTCCCAGAGCCCCGCTCCCTCCAGGCCAAGCAAGCTCTGCCCCTCCAGCCTTCACCTGCAGGGTCAGGCACCCACTCCCAGGCCAGCCAGACGGGCTTGTGGAAGGCACCAGGATGAGGCCGCTTCGCCTCAGC
>NW_017731491.1:1212460-1219420 GCF_001890085.2 Hipposideros armiger | reverse complement strand
TGCGCAGCCAGGGCAGGATGGACGTCTGTTGTACAAGATTTCCAGCTTTTTTTTTTTCCTTTTCTTTTTAAGATTTTATTTTATTGGGGAACAGTGTGTTTCTCCAGGCCCCATCAGCTCCAAGTCAAGTAGTTGTTTCAATCTAGTTGTGGAGGGCGCAGATCAGATCAGTGGCCCATGCGGGGATCCAATCGGCAACCTTGGTGTTATAAGCACTGCACTCTAACCACCTGAGCTAACTGGCCGCCCCCTCAAGATTTTTCTTGGTGCTCAGAGCCAGGTCATAAAATAAAGTAAATGAGGCCCAAATATATCTGCATCTTATACCCCCGTACCCTTGTACCCTCAACAGGCAATGAATGGTTGAATGAGCCTTGGGGATGTACACATGGTTTGCATACCTGGTGCTACCTGTAGGGAAGAACTGTCAGTTGAAAGGACAGACTCTGGGAGGGGCTAGGAGCTACCCTGTGATCACAATCAAGATAGTAAAGAAAGTGACCCTCCTGTGCCCTATGGTTCCCCAGACATGCGGCCCAAAGGGAGTTCCCCCTCCTGTCCTTCCTCAGGTAATACCTCTGACTCTCCCTAGAAGCAGAGGGGAGCAAACCCCATCACAGAGCAGGTGACTCACTCGGGCTTAGCAGCAAGGCCCTAAGTTCACCTTGCCGGCCTCCAGCTTCTGGAGAGAAGCTCCTCAGAGGCAGGGAATTCTTAGTCCCACATGGCAGCCCCTCAAAGCTGAGACAAGGCTGTCAGAAGCCATCCTCAACCCTCCCCTACTCCCCCAGACCCTGCCAGCTCTGCCTGAGTCCCCACCTCCAGCTGGCATCTGGCCTGCTCTGGGCTGGGACATCTTTGCCTTGGCTTCAGAGTGACAGTGGGGCCTAGATTCTCCCCTTCCCACCCCCAGAAAAAGGCTTCTGTCTCAGTCACACTGAGGCCCTCCTAGGCCCTCTATGGCTCCCACGAGTGACCTCATTAAAACTTTTGGACACTTCAGGGGGTGGGGTTTGGGATTCCTCTTTCAGCCCCTCTCCTTCCAAAGTGCAACCTAAGGATCTAGAAGCGGGAGGGAGGACAGGCCCTGAGCCTGGTCTCCTTGAGTCTGATTTGGAGCAAATTAAATAAATAAATAAAAGAAGATAAAAGGAAAGTAGAAATGCAAGAATAAAACGCCGAGAGCACTGGCAGAGCCCACAAACCCAAATGCCACGTGTTTCCTCTGCGAAATGCTTGCACAACAAACCAACAGCCAAGTGAGAGGCTTCAGCCCCAGAACTCTCTTTGGGAACAAGAACAACCCCAACCCTAATCCCCCTGAGTGGTCCCTGCCTCCCCTCTCCCAGCACCTGCAGACTCCTGAGGCCAGAGGCCCTACAGGCTAACACTGGGACTTTTCCATCTCAATAGTGTCCCCAGATGAGACACCCCCCCCACCCTGGCCTTTAATGCATCTTTAGTTAAACGGGAACAGGAGGACCGCAGGTGTCTCGGGCATCACAGCATCAAACCCTTAGTGCAAAGTTATGAGGCGACCCCTCCTGCCAGGCTGGGGAGTACCTGGCACCATTTCCCCACCCCACCTAAGCTGCTGTCTGATCTAAGCCCCCTTTCCTGGCAGTAAGCCTGCTGCACTCCAAAAAAAAAAAGGTTAACATGCAGCTGGGGAAGAAGGAAATGGATAGTGGGCCTGGCTCCACAAGCCCGCCTGCTCACCCACCAGCCCAGGCACAGCAAGGTAGGCGCAGCAGGGTGAGTGACTGTCCCCCTTTCACCCATGGTACAGACGCTTGTGTCCGTGACACCGACACACTTTGTCACCCAGCAGGGATTGGGAGACTGAATCACCTGCCACACACAGCAACCCAGCACCAGAGCCACCCTGCAGTTGCACTGAGGCCAATCAGCTCAGCAGCTCAGCGCCGGGCTGGCCCAGATCTCCTGCCAAAGAAACACCAAGAGACGCAGAGCCACCAGACACGCCCAGAGGCAGAGTTGGCTGAAGAATTTCTGAAGTGGCTACTTGGTTTTGCCAGTCACAAAGACACAGGGAAAGAACAGAAAGTCATGGATTTTAGGGTTGAAAAGTTGTCCCCTACCTGCCAGACACCTCTCCCAAAGGGGCAGGTCAAGCGGAAGGGCTCCGTTTAGCTGGCACTAGGCCAGGAACCTGCGGGGTCAGTTTCTTGCCAACCTTGAGGTTTGGGAATGGATGATGAGCTTTGGGCTGGTGTCTGCTGGCCTCAGCAGGGGTTGGGAAGAGGGGGTGCAGGGGGGATGGCTCCGTGCTGCCGGGCACAGACAGCTGCCTCAGCACAGAGGGGCTCTGGTAGCAGCTGAGACCAGCAGGGTTCTGCTAGCCTGGTCCCTGGAGAGGCTGAAGGTGACAGCGACCAATGCGGGACAGCTCAAGTTGCTGCCCTGGCCAGCACTTTCTAGGACTGATGTCACCTCTGGGAGGTCAAGTATGCCCCACTGGCAGGGGATGAAACTAGACCAGGAGCCAACGGGCCCAAGATCTCTTCCTCTTGGTAGGTGCCAGGAGCCTCTATGCTGGCTGGCAGTGAGGACTTGGGCAACGGGTACCCCTCTGAGCTATAGGAGGGCTTGCAAATCCCCATCAGCCACAGACTAGCCAAAGCCTCCTTTATTACCACCTTGAGGGATGATGGGCAGGCAGCCTGTGACACCTTGCTCAGGCAGTTAATTTGGCCTGCAGTTATCAAGCACTTATTGTGCGCTGGGCATTGGGTCTGGCTCTTCCTCAGATGCCCAATGCCAGGGCCCAAAGCCAGCCCCAAGGCAGCCTGCCTAGCTGCAGGACAGGCAGCTTCTATCTCAGATTTTAATCCCCACCCAGGTTCTGGAGCTGCAAGCAGGGCAGGCAGTCTGCCCTGGCACAGCTTGGCCTGAGCTGCCCGCTGGGTCAGGAAACCCCTGGCACACTGATAGAGTTGCCTGGTGCCTAGCTGGCTCTGGACCAGCAGTCAGCTGGGTGGTCCCTGAAGAGGCAGCCTATGGCCCCCAGACTCAGCAGCACCTCTGCCTCCTTACAACCCTCCCCTTTCTCCCCTGTGGGGAATGATGCCACAACCCCAACAAAGAAACCTCACATGGCCAGTGGTATGGAGGTGCCTCTGCCAGCACCCCTCAGCAAAGAGGCGTCCAGCAATGTCCACTGGATAGAGGGGGTTTGGGTCTGGGCTGGGCATCATGGGGGGGGGTCACTGAGACCCAAAAGACCTTGCCTAGTCTGTTCATATTCCTGCCCAGATAGACTCAGAAAGAAGCCAGGCAGTCCTCTCACACAGGTGACAACCCCACTTTTCCTGAGACAGGGACAGATACAGAGAAAGCAGCCAGGGTCCGCCGGGGCTAGCAATCAGCCTTAATCACCAAATTAAGGCCACACTGAGCAGACCGACATGCAGAGCCCAGCTCTGTCCCAGGATCTGCAGTCAGACAGCAGCAGGCAAGGAGCTCCACAGAGACAGTGGAACGGAGGCCCCACAGCCCCCAGCCCTCTCTCAGTCCCTCTAGGCCACCCTTCCGGCCCCCGCCCAGTCCCCTCTAGCACCTTTTGGCGGAGCAGCTTGCTGCGCACGCGGCCCCAGAGCCGGGCACCAGTGTTGGGGGGCCGCTTGCCCCCAGGCTCCTCCAGCTGATCTAGGCAGCAGCGCTCCAGAGGCTCGCATACCGCCTTCAGGCTGCAGTCGGGCTGAGGCAGGACGTCAGTCATGCCGGCGGCCCCGACGGGTCCNGTTTAGCAGCTCTGAATGAGGCTTTTATTGAAATCAGGTTAGCCTTGTAGCACCCACTGACCTGCCTTTCCCGGTCTCCGCATTCCAGCAGCTCAGCCTGCCCTATGCCTGCCACACTTTTAGCCCTTGGCCCAGGCACAGCTGCAGAACTCAAAACTGGGCTGCTTCGGAAGGCCCCCAAAGCTGGGCATTGTCTCTCCTGGAGCCCTGCGGCTGACCCTGCCTTCTCAGAGCTGGCCCACCCGCCACTGCCTTTCCGGCCCCACAGCTTGTAGGCTTCACCCCAGAACCAGGCCTCAAACGAACAGCCAGGAAGTTGCCCCACCCCAGCTCAGGGCCAGGTCGGGAGCACCAAATAACAAGGGCAAGGTCACTTGAGAAAAGGAACTGGTCAGGGTCAAAGCAATACAAAGGCAGTCCCCAGTAGCCCTGTCCCCAAAGGGAGGGGGCCACTGTAGTGGTCAAAGTCCGAGGTGAGAGGCTGCCTGAGGTCCTGACGGGGAAGTTTCATGCCCGCTGCCTCGGATAAGCCATGGGCCATTCGGACCATGGGCTTAGCAGCTTCGCTCTGAACTTGGGAGTAGTTTGGCAAAAATTATGAAAGTCCTTCTCTGAAGCTGACCTCATCCTCCCTTTCCTGGCCAGGAAGGCTACCTGGGCACAGAGCCAGTTAGTGAGACTGAGAGGCACCAGCAAGTCCATGGCCTGTGCCCACTGAGGGTCCTCCCAGTGGACTCTTCCCTGTGCCCCACATGCCACGAGTCTCACGGTCACCAGACATCAAAAGCAACTGCTCATTTCCATGCACAGCATGCTAGCTGGGTACCACACACAACAAAGCTACTGGGCGGGACCCATCCAGGGCACAGCGCCCCAACCCCAGTGTGCTCCATGATCACCCAGACAACTGGGAAATGGCCACAGGCCCCAAGCGGGCTCTGGGCCTCCTCCTTGGCAGGGTGGCACGAGGGCTAAGATCCAGGCTGCCCGGGTTTGAGCGCTGGGTCCTGCACTAAGCCACCCATGAGACCTTATCTGTATCACTCCCTGAGCCTCAGTTTCCTCTTATGTAAAACAAGTGGGTAATAACAGCACTTCGTAGGTCAGCACCTAACTCTCATCCAGGGCTGAGAACGATGCCTGGTACTCAGCCTGGGCTCAAGGAGTGTCAGCATCGCTAAAACTGGGCTTACTCTCCCATTGCACTTAGATTAAAAGCCGAACTCTGTGTCATGGCCTGTGAGCCTCTGTGTAATCTGACCCCTGCCCACTCTGTCCGCGGGAATCCATCCTCTCCACGTGGCCTCTAGAGTCTATCTCTGAACACACCGTGGTCACCCTGGCCTCAGGGTTTGCATCTTGCTAGTTCCTCTGCCTGGAATGCACTGTCCTGAATCTTTCAAGAATCCTTCCTGTCAGGGCGGCCAAGTGGCTCAGTTGGTTAGAGCGTGGGCTCTGAGCAACAGGGTTGTTGGTTCGATTCCCGCATGGGATGGTGGGCTGCGCCCCAAGCAACTAGATTGAAAACGGCGACTGGACTTGGAGCTGAGCTGCGCCCTCCACAACTAAGATCGAAGGACAACTTGACTTGGAGCTCTTGAGTTCTGGAAAAACACACTGTTCCCCAATAAAGTTTAAAAAAAATTTTAAATCATTTAAACTTAGTTCAAAATTATCTTTCCCAGCTAGGCTTCTCCCTCCCTGTTACTCTCTAGTCCATCGCCCAATTTAATTTTCTTTACAGCATTTGTCCGGCCAGAACTAATCTTATTTATTACCTGACTCCTTCTATAGAAGGAAAGTTCCACGAGAACAAGGCTTCTCTGCCTGAGCCACCTCGGAAGTGCCCAGCACATGGACAGTGCCCACCAATAAATAGTCAGGGACCAAATGAACGAATTGGGAGGTGAGGGAAGCGGAAAACAATGCCTTTCCGCCAGGGCCCCTTCGGGACAGGGGTCGAGAAGGCCCACATTCCTGCTCTCCCCTCTTCTCCCGTGCTCAGTGAATGGCTGGCCTTGGCCCAGGGTCAGCCCTGTGACCTCTCCCTCCCAGGCTTCCCCAGCGTGTTGAGAGTTTAAGGCTTAGGGATAGGAATCTTGAGACATGGCCAAAACCATCATATGAACTGGATCTAGGGATCACCCTGCTCAGCTCCTTCATTATACTGATGTCAGACAACCAGAGAGGTGAAGACATCTGCCCAAGGTCACACAGTAAGTTAAGACAAGAGACTCAGAAAAACGCGGCCTCTTGACTCCCACCAGCCTGGTGCCCTTCCTTCTCTGGCATCTTGTGCCATAGAAGCCTGAGGGGTGGGAGTTCTCCAAGGAGGAGGTCAGAACACAGAGAAGGCATTCTGGCATCTGATGGGAAGGGGAGCTGTGGCTGTCGTTGCTCGGCTGTGTCCACTGGAGGTACCGACCCTGGCTGGGGTCACTGTCCAGGACAGAGACAGTTCCAGCTTCTGGCTCAAGAGTAAGTTCCACTTTCTCAGCCAAAACAGCACTGGGCTCAGACAGCTTTGGCCTTTCGGGAACCACCTTGGTTGGCAGGCTCAACTCCCCCTGGTCTGGGGCCATCCAAAAACTGTGGCACCAAGCCCAGCATGGCTGACGGGCCAAGCCACCTGTGGATTGCAGAGACGTTGGGGAGGGCCAGTGCCCTTTCTAACCTCTCCAGGTGCCAAGAAACAGCACTTGCCAAGTTCACTTAGGGCAGAGGTTCCCACCTTGGGGTCCGTGATCCTCTCTGAAATATCATGCAATCTGTGTGTCTCCATCAGATTCTCAGAGTCAAGGACTCCTGCTCTGTGGAATCGTGCAGGCCTCTCGGGAGCCAGCTTAGTGGGGAAAGCTGGAGCACTGGGGTGAGGAGGCCACTCATGTGACCCCAGGAGTAAGGTCCTCCCACTCTAGGAAGTAAGCAAGTGGCTGGGAGAAGCACAGTGGCTGCAGGGAGGCAGGGAGGTCATTCCATTCCCCCTGCCAACCCTCCAGCTGGCCTGGTCACAATCCTGGCTCCCACAGAGGTCCTGGAGGAAACGGGCAGAGTACATGGGTCTCCAGCCCGAGGGGAAGGTATTACTGTCCCTTTCCTTCAGCTGAGGGATCACTACAGGAATGTGGGTGTGTGTGTGCATGGTGAAGACACAGATGCAGGTCCCTTCCCTTTAGCAAATAAGGTGGGGCGGGGC
>NW_017731491.1:1199912-1208180 GCF_001890085.2 Hipposideros armiger | reverse complement strand
CCCGGTGTCCAAGTGCGTGCGCCACAGACGGCTGTGGCCGGCCGAGGCTGCGCGGGGAGGTCCCCGCCTCCACCGAAGGAAGTGACTCAGGCGCAGGAGGCTGCCCCCTCCAAAAAAACCAACCTCTGGGTTTAACTCCTGGCAGGCTGGGGCTCCTCCTCACCCACCCTGCCTTTCTCCCTCCAGCCGCTACTAAATAAAGTTTGACAAGCAGCTAAACACAATCCAGTCCCTTCCCCTCTAGCTCCCTGGTTAACCCCTTCACCGCCAGGCTGCTCCCTGGGGCGGGAGTGAGGGCAGCTTGGGAGAAGGCAGTGGGGGGTGGGCAGGGGCCAGGGCTCAGCGCCAGGAGCCGCGTTTTGGCCATCCACAGCTGTCCTCTTGGCAAAGGACCTGCACAGCCCTAGAGTTCTCTGCTTCTCCCACCCCAACTCCTGCCCCAAGGCGCCTCCCTCAATGCCAACTTGGTGACAGGGCCAGACACACAGGAACCGGCACTCACAAACCTCCGCTTGTGGAGACTGTAAAAAATAAGGAAGGTCTCTAGTGGGGCAGGCTCCTGGGCTTCAGGGGCCCCAGAGGGGATTGGCCACTATAGGCCCTCTCTTGGGACATCAGCAAAAGACAAGGACGACACGGGTCATAGGTACCCAGCAAGAAGTGCTCTTCACATGGCCACTTTTAATCATGTCACCAGAAAAGCCCCAAAAGGACTTGTGCTGCCAGGGGCAAAAGAGCCCCTGGAAATGGGGCAATCAGTGACTTTGTGCTGGGTGCCCCGGGAGCTAGGAAAGTACAAACTTGTCCTTGACCCTCAAGTTGGGGAATGTTCTAATCAAAGAGTAAGAGGTGATTCATTTTGCAAGGTAACAATACACACTGGAGTACTGTAGAAACTTCCAATACAAGTTTTTCGGAGAAAAGAGAAAGGCCTGAACCCTAAAGATTTAGGATACACAAACCCAGAGGCGTCCAGGATGTCATACCATGCGGAGTTAGGTACAGGATAGGAAGGAAACTAAGATTTTCATAGTGCCAATCATGAGCTGGGTCCCATGCAAAGGGCTTTCACATATCCAATGGCATTTAAGCCTCACAAGTTTTTTGGACGCTGGCGTTATTGTCCCCATTTTAGAGTGGTGATGATTGGGGCTCAGGGAGGTAAAGCTCTTGCCGGAGGTCATGTAGCTGCAGCTGGGGAATGCCAGGTCTCCAAGCACCTGCGCTCACAGCCGCTGGGCCTTGCTGAAGTGTGGCCGGTTCTTTGGATTCAGGAAAAAGAACCGAGTCAGGACATTCCTTGGCTGACCTCAGGGCAGGTGGGTCAGGATGTAGAACCCGCCCTCGGCCTCTGGAATTCTCCTGCTGGGTCTCAACCAGCGTACAGGTCTTGGGGTGCTTTTTGAGAAAGAGGCGGCTTCACTGCAGAAGCCAAGACCTGGTCATAATGAGAGCTGCCCTTTACTGAGAGGTTACTAGGCGACGGGCACCATGCTAAACTTGCATATGGCTTAGCTCACTTAATGCCCCCCCCCCAACCTTATGAGGTAAGTACTGGTATTCCTACTTTCCATTTGAGGAAACCGAGGACACTGAGAAGTTGAGCAGCATGCCCAAGGCCAGGCCGGGCTGCGCCATGAACCGGAGTCTGGCTGACTGCAAAGCCTGTTCCCTCACTACTGTGATATCTGGTGTGGCAGGATCTGGTCCTCACTGCCTTCTGCCTGGCTGCTGGAGGCGGGGTCCTGGGCCCTGCTGGGCTCTGGGTGTCCCAGCAGGGGGCCCATGCCAGCCCCACCTCCTCCAGGGCTCCCCACCCCACGCAGTGCAGACACAGCCTCCTCGTACCTGAGCTAATTTACCGAAGCCACTGCAACATAACGGCAGCTGAGCCACACAGCTTTCCCAGCATCCTCTGAGCGGGACGGGAAGAGACCCACAGAGGCCAGGACACACCTATGTCCCTTGCCCACCGGAGGCCTGAGCCACCCTTCTTGACCCCATCCCTCACCTGCCTCTCCCAGAGTCTTTCAAGTCCTGTTAGGGGGCAGGGAGCTTCCTCACTCCGGCTGCCACAAAACCTATTTCCTCCAGGAAGGCTTCCTGCAGTCCTCATTCCTTCATCCCATTCATTTCATTCAAGAGGCCTTGACTGAGGGCCTACGTGCCCAACCCTTGGGCCGGGGCTGAGGAATCGCAAAGATGAATCAAAAGCCTGTGCTTGACAAAGCTGATAGCCCAAGACAGGAGAGGAGACGTGGGCTTAAACACCTCTTAACAAGAGACAGAAAGACATTCATGCACTTGGCCCATACCTACCACGCACCGACCCTGTGGCATACTAAAACGGGCAAAGCATTGTCTTTGCCCTCAAGAAAACCAGTCCTATGCCATAAGAACAGCACAGGGAAAGAGCCATGAAAGTCGAGAGAAAGGAGAGAAAATGTCTATCCAGAGGGAATCAGGGAAGGCTTCCTGGAAGGGGGGTGGGGCGTTCGCATGGGCCCAACGAGCTGTGGAAAAGGCCATGGACCCCAGCTTTACTCTGCATCCCTCAGCTAATGTGCAGTTGCTGGTTGTGTAACTGGCTGGTGCTAAGGTGCCATTCTAATTGCTAACCACGTTCACCTGCGGCAGACATACAGTCAGCGCTTGGCACCAGCCCTTTGCTGGCTTTCTAAGGCCTCTCCGCTCGATCTGGGTCACATTTCCCAGGATGCAGTTTAGGGGAATGATGTACAAGGTGTGCCTGCCCCCCATCTGCAGGTGTGTGGGAGAAGGGGGGACAGAATGGATCCTGTTCCCAAAGCTCGACGCTTGTCTGTCTTAGGAACCCCAGGCTCAACACTTGTCTGGGTAAAGCCAACTCTGATTGGATGAAAGATAGCCAACCGGTCTCCATGGTGACATAAGCGCCTTAGCAGATGGGTAGCTGTTGGGAGGCTCTTCCCTTGAGCTAATCATCTTTCTCTTCCTCCCCATGGGATGGGGGCTGTCTCTGGGGACAGCACAGATTTGCCCGCTCTCCCCCAAGCCTAACTCATTCCATCCTGGAATCAATGGTCTAGGAGCAGAGGTTGCAGGGAGGTTTTGTGCGAGACACACGGTTCCGGCAAGTTCCTCAAAAGCAGCAGTCTGAGTTCTGATCCCTTGAGTCCCACCATGGACCCTTCCTCATCTTTGCTGGATGGGCTAGTCTCAGGCTGTGCTGGCCACCCAGGAAGTGACCACATCCCCTCCCTGCTCTGTCCACCCTTTCCATCCAGCCACACCTGGCAGGACCCGCCTCTGAGGACACGCAGGCCCCCCCACCCCCCTCCGGTCTGGATAAACAGAGCCTGGGCGGTAAGGCCCACACGAACAGATGTCACTGCCTTTGGAATTAAAAACATTCCTAGTAGGCTGTCCAGTCCTCTCTCATCCCTTCCCCAGGCTCTCTGCCAGAGAAATGACAGGGGCTATCCCTAGGAAGGTGCAAGGCAGGACCCTGGGTAGATACCTGGGGTGTCCAGGACCAGCCACCCTGGGGTGTCCAGGACCAGCCACCCAGCATAACTGTGACTGAGGCAAAACCCGGCTAAAGTGATCAGCAGCAGCATCACAAAAGAAAAAAAAAGGTCAACAGGGAATATATGCAGCCTGAGATGTGTGGGCGGGGGAGGCAGGGAGTGCCACCAGTGCTGCCTGGGTGACAGCTGGGGGTGGGGACAGCTTCCAGACAAACCATCCAGCCTGTGAGCGAGGAGGAAGGCTTTCTCAGAACGTTGGGATGCTGCTGCCACGTCCCTGGAGTGACCTCCTTTTCCCCACGGAAATGACTTCCATCTCCCCCTCCCTACCCTGGCCCAGACCAGAACCCCAATTCCCCGTCCATGTCCTCAGCCAAATGACACTGAGCCAGGAAGGGGAGTTTCTTAGCAGCCAGCTAGACCAAAGCCACAGGTATCCCAGAGAAGACAGCCTGGGAGTAAAGGGAGAGGGGTGAGCCCCAACAGGCCGCCCAGAGAGTCCAGGTGCTGGAGCTGGGAGCCTAGAGGAGCCGGAGATCACCCTGGGGATGAGGACAGGGAGGCACATGGTTGGGGTCCACCAAGGACGTTCCTTCTCAGCCCCTGAGAAGAGCATGGAGCAGGCCCCGAGGGAGCGGCACTGGAAGGAAGCTGGCGGTGGAGAGCAAGGTGGTGGGGTCTGAGCCTGTGAGGGCTGCAGAAAGGAGCCTGTGAGGGAGCCGGCAGTGTTTCCTGCACGAAGACAGGCTCAGGAGTCCAGGTGGAGAGGGAGACGGCAGGGCATGACCGCGCATGGGAGCCCAGAGGGACCAGGGCCCATGCAGAGGGTGTGCGAGTTGGTGGGGAAGGTGGCACATCGCAAGGGAACTGTGAGAAATGGGGACGAGAGAGTCCCCTTATGATTAATGGCTCTGTGGTCCCTGCATTCCTAATGTGTGTTCTCGCCTTGTTCTGTTCCGATCTTAACCAAAACCTGCGGATGAGAAGGGCAGAGCTCTTCACAGTAGGAGCAAGTGAGGCCTATTTATGCTTCTCCTAGCCATCCATCCTTTTTGAATATCTTCTAAGTTCGAGGCCTACCTTAGGCCCAGGGACAGGACCACTTTTCTCAAACTCCCTAAGCAGCCAATGGCAGAGCTGAGCCTAGAAGCTATGTTTTCACTCATTTACTCATTCGTTCATTCATCATTGAATAGATACCCACCCCATTGCCAGGCAGGTAGGACCTTAAACAAGTCACAGTCGAACTCGACTAAACAGCCCTGGCCACCCCACCACTGACCTGCCCTCCAAGGAGATAACTGTCAGTGAACAGGGGCTCTCTCAGGCAGCCCAGTCCAGAACTCCCCAGGGTCTGGGCTCTGCCTGCTAAACAGCTGTGCATAGGCTCCTCTCTAAGCTCTGGACCCTCAACTCTGTGGATAAGTGGCTATTAGTGACTTTAGATGGACACCCAGGGTGGGGGTGGGGAGCAGGTTCTGGGGTGGGCTCTAGTTTTAAGGTGTGCATGGTGTTAGGACAGGGGGCAGACAGGACTAAAAGCTAGATCTCGCCTGCCCAGGGTGTACTGTGATCTTCCCATCTCCCCAAAGGGCCACGCCCATTCATGGGACAGCACAGAACACGCCCTGCTCCCCACACAGCCTCACTCTCCACTCTGCCCGGCACCTCCAGACTGGTGTCTTGAGGGTGCCTGGCGACTCTAGGTGGGCTGGAGAGGCTGAAACAGCCCCAGAGCTTGTCCACTGCAGAAAAACTGCCCTGATGGTGCGTCCCTGGCAACCCCAAGTGATTCTCACAGCATATTGGTCATGGAAAAGGATGGAAAATCCACTTGAGCCTTTGGGAACATCTTGCTTCTCTAAAACAAACACACCCAGGGACAGAGTAGGCAGAGCTTGTCCACCCCATGTCCATCCATTCCTTCTCTACTCAACTCATGGATATAACTCATGGCCAGACCAACGCCCAGACCCCATTGCTGCTTGCCTGCTGCCCCTCCTCCAGGGATGGGTGTGGCCAGAGTCTCCCAGCATAGCCAGTGGACAGAGCACCCAGGGGGCCACCCAGGCCACTTGCTGAAGACAGTAGTCTCGGCCAGGAGGATTTGAAAGGTCAGGGTCCACTGACTTCCATGTTTTTTTCTCATTCTCTATTATTAACTCTTTCCCCCCCAGCTCTGAGCTCTAAGTGAACAGCAGAAAGCTCTCGGGAGCCAGGGAACCTGGGGACAAGTCCTGCCTGGTCACTGTGGACTCAGCAGCCACTTTCTCTCTCTCGGCTCAGTTACCACATCTATCAAATCAGGAGCTTGCACAAGACAAAGAGTCATCAATTTTTTAAAATTGTATTTTAAGCAGAGGACATTCCCCACCTTTCTTTCCAAGTGAAATCTGATGCAAAATTCTCCCTGCTCCCTAATCTGATAAAAGCAGAAGCGGAGAGCACAGGCCCCTGGCTCACATGGGGATACGAAACTCTAACTGCTCACGTGCCCTTTGGCCATCACCCCCTGCCTTCAGGGCGCTTCAGGCCCCTCTCAGTAACTCCCAAGCTCTGCGGAAGAATCGGGAAGCCCCTGACCCTCCTTTCAAGGGGATGGGTTCCGAGCATTTACGATGGACAGTTCTCATGAGAGCTGCTGTTTCTCTTGACTATGGCTTTTGGCTCTCTCTCCCCCTCAGGGTGGAGTAGATGTGAAGGCCGGGGAGATGAGGGGCTTTTAAAAGGAAACTTCCGGTGAGAGTCTTGGATCTGCAACTCATGTTTTATCTCTACTTCGCCTTCTGCTTGGGAAGAGTCCGGGCCTCTGCTTTGCTGGTGTGAGTTCCCCTCCGTGGCCTTATAATGGGATGACACTTATCTCATCAAGTCAGTCACACTGGTGTTTTCCGGGTCAGCTTGGCCCCAAAGCCAGAGCAGCTCAGCTCTTACCCCCAAGGGGATGATCAGGCTGCACCCAGCTGGGAGCAGGCGGACCCTCACCGAGTGCCACCGCTGCCCACACCCCTGCCCACACCCCGCAGTGCCATGGCAAAGGCGGGGCCATGGTGGGCCCTGCAGCCCCCACCGTGAGGAGTAGGCAGAGCCCACCTAAAGTGCCTCTACCGGCATTCATCTCCAGCCTCAGGCTTCACTCAGGAAGGTCACTGGCAATTCCTCTATTAAGTTCTTTTCTCAAAGGTTTTGGGGGAAAATAAAATAAAATAAAATCACAAGTGGGACAAGCCTAGGGACCAGATTTTTGGGTTTCAAGGAGCACTCTGCCTGCAGAGAGGTTAGCCATACTGAGTGTGCTCTATATGCCAGGTGCTGTTACCTCTGTGGACCCGTTTAATACTCACACAGGCTCCAAAGGAAGCACTTGGAGAGGTTCCCTAAGACCACCTCGCTATTAGGTGGGGGAGCTGGAATCAAACCCGGGTCTGCTGACTCGGGAGTCAAGGAACACCCAGTCCCAGAGCTGAGAGGACAGCACTCCTCCTGGGTGGTTTGCTGAGAGGCTGTTCCCAGGGCCTGAAAACATCATTTCCTAAGATCCCCTCCGGATCACCTTCTCTGCTTGTCGCCCACCCCTCAGAGGTGGGTAAGGGAGCGGACACCAAGCGTGCCTGCCAAGGTGGCATTCCCAAATGGGGCAGGAGAGAGAAAGGGAGCCTCGAGTCTCCATCTGCTTCCTATTGAATGCTTCCTGTCTCCAGAACCCACTGGGTTGAGTCCAGGCTCCCCAAATCAGGAACACCTGGAGAGGAGGCGGCTGAAAAGGGACAAGAAGAGAGAAACTGGGCTCCAGTTTGGGGAAGGCTGTGGACAGCAGGGGGCCTTCTCTCTCAGAATCCTGCCCCTCCCTGGCTGTCCTCCATCCCGCTGCCAGTATCCAAACAGGAGCTGCCAGTATCCAAACAGGACGGAGGCTTCCAGACCTCCCCTTGAAGAGTGACAGCAGGTGGGGTGCTGGAGAACAAATGGTCCGGAACAGCTGGGGTGGGCGGGGCCAGGGCAGGACAATGGCTCCAGTCACCAGGGTCCTTGGGAGGAGGTAGTTTCTGAGACAGAGAGCAGAGCAGTCCTGGTGCTCAATGCTCCCCTTCCCCGTGGGCCTCTGGGCTGGCACAGTGGTGATGGCAGCCACATGGGCCCACTCTGAGAACAGCGGGGATATAAAACACGGACTCTAGAGACAGATGCTCCCCCTGGCCGTGCACATCTGGCCTAGGCTGGGGCAGGGGAGGGGTCCATCGAGAGGCTGGAAAGCCACACCCATCCTGGCCACTGTGCTGTCCCCAGGCTGGGGGTTACGGGCTGGGGCAGTGGAATGAAAGGCGAAAAGCTCCCTGGCCCGCCCCACAGTTCAAGGCTTTCTCACAGCTGCCCCCGCCATCCTAGTCAAAACCAGGCCACTCCCAGGGGTCAGGGGTCCGGCTGAGGTCAGTGTGCCCTGCAGGATGCCTGGGAGAAGGCATCAAGGACCTGCGTTAATGCCTGTCTGTCATCCCACCCAGGGAAGCACCCAGGCACCTCCTGGTACCAGCCGTGAAGAACCAGAGCGGGCCAGGACTGGAAGGGGCTCCGGGTCAAGCAGACAGGCGCCCCAGAGCTCAGGCTCCCAGGGAAACAGTGCTGGCACGCTTGACCCTCAGACAGGGACAACAGATCCTTCAGGGGCCAGAGAAAGGGACCTGGAATGGGGGCTCCCTTGACTCCTGCCCTAGCAAGCTCCTGACCCATGCTCACTCTGAATTTCCTCACTCTTCAGAGT
>NW_017731491.1:1197743-1199717 GCF_001890085.2 Hipposideros armiger | reverse complement strand
TGGCAGGCAAATGAGGGCCCCAACCTTGACTTCCTTGCCCACTCTGATGTCGGTCCATCAAAGCTGGGTTGGTTTGCCTCCATTTCCTTAAGAAAACAGATATGACCTCCGCCAGCCAAAGGCCCAAACACAGGGGTCACTCGTAGGTGACAGTCTTGGGGGGAGGGGGGGGTTGTTTGACAAGCTACACCCCTAATCTCTGCAAGAAGGCACGGGACAGTGTACCTGGACCTGCCAGCTCGGTCAAAAGGCCATCATCCTTAGACAAGCACTGACTCTGTGCCAGGCCCTGTGCCATGGGCTTCAGGGACTTTCACATTCAGCTGTCATTAGAGTCCATTTTACAGGTGAGGAAATAGGCTCAGAGAGGTAGAGTAACTTATCCTGTTCTCCCAACTAATGCAGGGAGAAAGCTCGACTCTGAACCCCGGATCTGTCTGGCCTCAAAGCAAATTCAACATTGGCCGAATGATCAGAATTCTCTTTTCTTTACCACATGGCAAGGTCCTGTTTGGTCTTTGCACCCACAGCACAGTCTACTACCGCATGCTCAGGAAAACAGAAAAGGATGATAAATGAGGGAAAACACGGATGTGCATGTCACTGCTCTGCCCAGCTCCTTCAGCGATACGCCATCCTTTGAGCCTCACAACAAGCTGGTGATGAAGGCCGAATGGGAATAATTATCCCCATTTAATAGATGAAGAAACTGAGGCCCCTGGAGGTCAAAGGACCTTGGACACGGTCTTCCGACCCTCAGCCCAGTACTCTTCCCACAGCATCAGGGTAACTGGGCTCCACACTCAACAATCGCAACTGCTGACTGAGGGGAAGGCAAGCGGGGCTGAGGAGAGAAGAGTCAGGGATGCCTACCCTGGGGGAGAGGCAGGGGTGCAACTGTTTTCTTCAACTAGAAGAAGCTAACGGCGACCAGTGGTGCTCTGGGTCCTGCTCTCTTGTTACAGCTGGAGAGGAATGAGCAATTGGGGGGTGGGGGCCCCAGGGTCTGGAGGCCATAAAAATCTCCATCTTCAGAGACCAGGCTCTTGGTCTCACTTCAGAGTAAGACATCTAGGGCGGCCAGTTAGCTCAGGTGGTTAGAAAGCAGTGCTCATAACACCAAGGTTGCCGGTTCAATCCCCACATGGGCCACTGAGTTACACCCTCCACAACTAGACTGAAACAACTACTTGACTTGGAGCTGATGGGTCCTGGAAAAACACACTGTTTCCCAATAAAATTTTTTTAAAAAAGAAAAAAAAAAGTAAGAAATCTAAGATTTCTTAGAAATGGCCACGGATGGATGAGTGGATATACAAACTATGGTATATACACATAGGTTATTCAGCCTTAAAAAGGAAGGAAATTCTGGTACATGCTACATGGATGTACCTTAAGACATGAAATAAGCCAGTCACAAAAGGGCAAATATTGTATGACTACACTTATATGAGATTCCCACAGGAGTCAAATTCATAGAGACAGGAGTAGAATGGTGGTTGCCAGGGACTGGGGAGTTGTTGTTTAATGAGTATAAAGTTTCAGTTGGGGAAAATGAAAACGTCCTGGAGATGGCTGGTGGTGATGGTTACACCACAATACTTAATGCCACCGAATCATACACCTACAAATTATTTTAAAAGAAAGAGGGTCTAGATATTGTCACATTTACCAATCTGGGCTCTGTGAACACTCCCAGTCCTAAAGGCATGGACTCCTTCTGAGTTTCATTTCTAATAACTCTGACCCCTTTAAGCTTCCAAGTGACCAGGTCAAGAATGTCAAAGGAATTAGCCCCTGTTCCCCTTCAGACATAGGGCCCAAGCTTCCAGAAGGAAAGAGGGCAGAAGGCGAGGCCTCCCATTAGGCCAGAACTTTGCAATTGAGGGTGAGGGGGTGCTATCACCCCAGGGTTGGGACAGATTGAATTTCCTTCTTGGCCAGGAACGCTGCATCCTCCAACCCCAGGGTCAT
>NW_017731491.1:1172115-1197623 GCF_001890085.2 Hipposideros armiger | reverse complement strand
GGGGGGGGGGGGGGGCACCCCTAGGCTTGTGGCTGAGCTGGGGAATGGGGAAGCAGGAACCCAGAGGGGCTCTTCCAGCTTAGGTGGCTCCTAGGTCTCAGACCTTTGTCTAGTCTGGAGTCAGTGGCAGGAACTGAGCTGTGGGGTTCTCAGGGAGAACTCTCCCCCCTGGCGCAGCCAGCCAACAAGGGCTAGACCCTGGGAATATGCTAATCAGCCAGCGGGTGGGTCCCAGTTGGGGACAGCACATCTGGAGCCTGGAGGAGCAGTGGTTGGAAATAGACTGGGATAAACACGCAGGAGTCCCCCGGGGCCAGGGAGGCAAGGCAGAAGAGGGGGCCTCCTGGCTGAGCTGTTCCTGGGCCAGGCAGGGGAGGGACAGCAAGGAGGAAGTGGGCAGTGGGGGTGGCCTGGATGGAGACTGGAGGTACTGGCCCCTGAGGTCTGGGTAAGAAAGGTAGGACTAGAAGAGGAGAGATGCACCAAGCTGGTGGGATCTTCCACGGAATTTGCAGCAACAAAGGACAGACCCCTGGGAGTCACAGACTGACACCCTCGTCTGCCCCCACCCCATCTATGAGCATTTTTATTCACTCATTTGCCCAGCAGCTGACCATGTGTGACCAACCTGGGATCTGGTCCCTGAATATGGAGCCTGTGCTCAACCACTGAGCTGTGTGACTGTGGCCAGGTCATTCACCCTTTCTGGTCTGTTTTCTTCTCCTCCCAAAACAAGACTGAATTAAGTGCCCTCTAAGATTCCTTCTGGTCTAAACCCCTACAAATCCTCTTCTTTAATGCACTCCCTCACTCTCCCTCTTACTTTCTTGCTTCCAACCCCTCTTGCTCAGGGCAGGCGAGCTCCTCATTTCCGGGGACACTCCTGCACATTCCTGCCTCCCTGCTCTAGGCCCTGAGCCCCCCTCCCCAATGCCCGCCCTCTCTTTTCTGCTGATTCAGAGCCTGCCACCTTGCTAGAATAACACACACCCTCAAAATGGCAATTCATGTGCTGTTATAGAAAACGACTTATAAAGTACATGAAGTACTTTTAATAATGTGACAAAAAAGGTAATTATAAAGACTACATAGAGCCATAGAAAAAAAGGGGGGTTTATGATAATACCACATGAAAATAGAAAAAATACAAACTACGCACTGCAATGAAAATTATATAAAAAGGGGTGGCCAAGTGGCTCAGTTAGTTAAGAGCGCGAGCTCTGAGCAACAGGGTCGCCGGTTTGATTCCCACATGGGCCAGTGACACTGCGCCCAAGCTGAGCTGCTGCTGAGCTGCCAACAGGTGGCAGGATGGCTTAGCTGGTGAGAGCACGTGCTCCTAACAAGAAGGCTGCCGGTTCGACTCCCGCAGCGGATGGTGGGCTATGCCCACCCGCAACTAAGATTGAACATGGCACCTTGGGCTGAGCAGCTGCGAGCTGCTGACAGGCGGCCAGACAGCGACTGGACTTGGAGCTGAGCTAGCTGCGCCCACCACAACTAAGATTGAAGGACAACAATTGGCTGTTCCCCTTCCGCAATTCCCCAACACTGTTCCCCTTCCCCAATAAAATCTTAAAACAAAACAAAACAAAAACTATATAAAAATGTGTATGCCCGAGGAAGGAAAAAGGCACCAATAAAATGGCTGTTTCACAGGAGTGAGATAGTTGGTGATTTAGTTTGAAGTCTCTCTACTATTCTTGCCATTGTCTCTAATATAAACATCACGTTTGGAATTTGAGAAACCCAGTGCTCTCAAATCCATCTCGCTTTGCCTCCTCCTGGACGCCTCCCTAACTCCAGCCCATGAGGCTCTTCCCTTCTTTGAATTCCTATAGCACAAGTTTCCGTCTTATTATGTACGGGACGGTGGAAGACAGGAAAACACCCAGGGAAGGCTCTGACTGCAGCCTGCTTCCAGGCCTGGCTGTCCTGCCCACTGGCTGCCTGGTCTGGGACAGGTAGCTTAATCCTTTATGCCTCAGCGTTCTGATCTTTAAAACTGTGATAACTTTCCTACCCCGTAGAGTACTCTGAAGATCCCGAAAGAGAATGCTGTGAACACCAGTCCAGGCTCACAGTCAGCTCTCAGATGTAATCACAATGATCTTTATTGCCATCTTGCCTTGTTCTCTAGTGGCTTGGCATATACTGATATACTTGTCTTCAAATCTGGCAGTAGATTTCTATTTTATTTTATTTTATTTTATTGGGGAACAGCCGTGGTCATTGGTTACACATTGCTTTCATGCTACAATGGCATAGTTGACTCTTTTTAGGGAGGGCACAGCTCACAGTGGCCCATGCAGAGATCGAACGGGCAACCTTGGTGTCATCAGCACCACGCTCTAACCAACCGAGCTAACCGGTCACCCCTGGCAGATTTCTTGAGGCCAGGCCCCTAGGCCCCCGGGGGCAGCCAGTCTGTGGGGGTCACATGGCAGAAGCACAGTAACTCCCTGCTCCCCCGCTCTTTTCCATATATGCTTCCCTCCAGGTGCACCTGGCAGAAATGCCCCCTGGATATTTACCTCCCCCAGAGGTAAGAGGAATCCAGACGGGGAAAGCCTGAGGCTCACCTTATGCCACAAAGCAGGGCACTGGGGTGGAACATCACCCTGGCTCCTCCTCTAGGCCACTAGCCATTCCAGGGCCCTTCACCCAGGCTGGGAGATTCCCTGATGAAGGCCTGGGACACAGGAACACAGCACAGGGGAGACAGCATGGCCTTCCCTGTGCACTGTCAGCAGAGGCACCTGGGCCTCAGTGTCCTCATCTGTAAACTGGGGAGGACACAGTTGTCCTTTTCCTTGCGGAGCTGTTGTGAGGGTCACGAGGTAACGTTGGGAATGGGCCTCCAAGAGGACAAGAGCTGGACGCACATGTTGGTAGTTAGCACTGCCATTTGTCTGTCACTAAATGCTTCCCCCACCCCCACCCCCGGCCCCAGCCTGGTGCTCCCAATTCCCTGCCCCCACTCCACATCAAGCAAACCCAGAGAGGAAGACTCATATTGGAGCAAATGCCTGCTGTCTCTGGCGGGGCTGAGCCAGAAGGGGCTTAGAAAGAAGGGGGAGGGGCAAATGGAACGGCCCGACTTCCCCCTGCCTTTCCTTCGGGCCACCTGAACATCCCCAAGGACTCGGCTTCTTTGCCAGGCCACTTTTAGCTCCATTCCTAGTGTCTACTGAAGGCGAGCAGAACCAAGTACCAGAGGCTGGTGCCAATTCCTTCCGTGGACACATCGCAGGAAGGGAGGTGGCTGTGAGCTGTGGGAACAGACCAACCCATGGCTCGGCGGGGCCTGGCCATGTGGGAATGGCCCAGTGCGGGCTTTCCTCCCAGCCTGGTCATCCTCAGTGTCTCCAAGGGCAGGGTGAGTGGGACTTTACAAGGCACGGCACACCCCCGGCGAGGACACCCGCACCCCCTCCCCCCAATTCCTAGGAAGGCCAGTGAGACGGCTCCATGGCTGAGGGCCAAGGGCTGCACCAAGGCTGTGCCTTGGGTAGTTGAGGGCTGGGAGACTTCAAAGCCCTCCGGAGGATGCTGGCTCTGAACTGGCTGCTCACAGGCCCAGGTCAGCTGGCAGCAAGAAGGTTTGTGTTTCTTTTAATATCAACTCCCAGGCATTTAACATTCCTCGAAGCTTAAACACAGAAACATTTTCCTTACCAGACTGTGCTTGCTTTCCTCTTTGCCAAACATAACCTGGCTTCCTCCCCTCCCCCCACCGCCTCCATATGCTCCTGTCTCCAAGATGCAATGATTTATGGTGTGTTTCCCCTGGGGCTTGTGCGGCTGACAGAAGTGAGAAGGAGGAAGCAACAGGGCTGGAAGCCCAGGTGGGACAATGCCATGAGCCGTGGAATCTGGGTTCGGGGGTGGAGGGTGTGGGGGTCAGCACCCTTGGTGCTCACTGAGCTGGCTGCCCTGGATACTCAAGCTCTTCCACCCCACAACCATCAATGACCCCGGGAGCATGGCAGTTGTTTATGTTTCTTAGCTAGATATCTCCTGAGGCCGGTTGGGCCAGCTCAGGAAGATGGAATTGGGGCTCCCACTCCTTACCCCCTCAGGAAGTAGGTTTCTGGGACTGAATTTAGAGAACGCTCGCTCATCAACCCCCATTTCCTAAGGAATGAATAAAATAGCGAAGGACCGGCCTGCAGTTGCTTGGCAACACCATCTCCCTGGTGACAGTGCTAGAGTGGGGTGCAGGTCCCACAGCATTAGGAAAAAATGTGCTCAGGAACTCGAGGTGCCATGAGGCAGGTGGCCAGGACCCCAGCGAATGGTGCCGTCCCCTGTTCAAACACTGGAGCCTGAGTCAAGTAGGGGGAGGAGGCCCTCAGGGGTCTCCATGGGGCAGTGCTACCAAGAACACCCAGCCAAGAGCCAGATACCAAACTCGGCAGCCTCAACAATGCATCAGAGAACAAACGCTTCCTGTAAAAAAGCGTTCAGCTTTCTACACCCAGATTCCATCTGGGGCAATTATTAATAAGCCCATGGCTCAGTCCCAGCGCGTTCCAGTTACTGTTTCCCTTGATTTCATGGTTACAGACTGCACCCCAAACCAGGCCACTTGTGTCATAAGCACGAGGCCACACACGGTGCCAGATGAAGTGGGGATGGCTTCATGGCTGCTCACACCTGCGTCCTCTTGACAGATAAACGAATAAGCAGCCATCTTCAAAACTGGAAGAATTTCCAGAGACACAGGCTGCAAACAAGGGCCCTTTCCCTACATATACTGACAGGGTACCAAGAAATATAGCTGCGGCATATACACTCTTACACTGACTCAGAACCTGCCTCTACCGATACCCACAGAACCCATCCTAAGCCAATGAACTCCAGGGACAAATGAGTAGGCCCAGCAACCCTAGCTACAAGTCAGAGACCAGCCCCCAGCAACCCAGCCAGGTCCTAAGCCCAGCCAAAAGCTGGGGCCTAATACCTCCCAGGGCAGACATTGCTAATCAAACACAGCACTTATGGATATAGCCTCAGAAACCCTCTCAACGCAGTATTCCCAGAAGAAGCCACCAGTAGACTAGAGTTGGGATGTGTAAACAAAGGTCGCTGTCATCCCTCTAGTTGATCCTGCAGGAGTGAATGATCCACCTCAGCCAGGTGTGGAAGCCCAAGGAACCAGGCATGCATGGGCGTCTGGGGCTAGGCTGAGATGCCATCTCCAACAGAGGAGAACCACCACGTTGCGGAACTCTTCTCAAACCAGCTTTGCGCCCGAGTAACAAAAAGCCAAGCCCCTTGACCAAGAAGGAAGGTGGGAAGGACACCTTCCCAAGTGGAACCACCTCCGGGCAGCTCCCCGAGCCTTGCCTTGGTGCCCTGGCAGCATCTGGGCCCTCACCTGGATCTGCCCTTTGCCCATGATCTTGTCCACGATCTCGTTGTTGTCCTTGTTGACCTTGGTCTTGTCATAGCACTTCTCATAGCACAGGATCCTCAGGGACTGAGAGCCCTCCAGCTCAATCTCAAACTCCTGGGGGGAAATGGAACAAGGGGTCCTGAAACTGGGAGACATGATTTCCCGGCAGGTGAGGGCTCCAACTTTGCAAGGGTGAGAAGTGGGTGAGGAGGGCCCATGAGGCCACATCACAAGGCATGGGGGAGCTTCCTCACATTCTGGGGCTTCGGAGGCCTCCAAATCACTGACGAAGTGGGGTCTGAGGCCTGAGCTGAAACCCCGTGTCTGGATACAAACACGAGATCAGCAGCTAAATGAGCATGGGTGGAGGGCAGAGGGCTTAGAGGACCGGAGCGGGCCCAACCGTCCCCAGCCAACAGGACACAAGCACAGGGAGTGGGGTGGGCATGGTCAGTGACAAGCTCAGGGGTCCCTGAGGGGACACGACCCCCTTCCACTCACCTCGTCCCACTTGGGCTCTGTCGTGTCCCGAAATACCCTGGTTTTGGCTTTGCTGACAAAATAGCCATAGGAATCCACTTCCAGGGTGCAGTACAGGTCTGCAGGGGAGACAGGCAGAGACACATTAAGGCCTGAGGCCCAGGAACTCAGGAGGGAATAGACACATCTATCCATCCCAACACCCCCGCAGGGTGGCCCTTCCCCACAGCCCTATGCGTCTGGCCCGTGCCTACTTACTTCTCTGCCCTCCTCTTAGATGGCACTGCCCCTCTAAGCTCACTCACCACCCTCCAGCCATGCTGACCTCCTCAACGTGCCCAGCTCTCCCCACTTGGGGGCCCTGCTGTCCCTTCGTCCCCAATCTTTGCCTGGCTGCCTCCTTACCACTAAGGCATCATGCCACAGCTTCACCAACCACACTAACTCAAGAGTGACCCCTCCCCCACCCATCCCAGGTCCCTCAACAGGGTGTCACTGGAATTTCAGGTAGGAGTCTCTGGAGGGCATTTGGCTTCTGGGGGAGCTGAAAGCTGGAGTCACTCCCAGTCACTGCGACAACCAAAACTGCCCCCCACATTCCAAAAGCTCAGTCTGTTGTTTTCTTCCTAGCCCTTAACTTGGACTAAAGTTCTCTTTTCCGTGTGTTTCCTGTCTCCCTTCCCTCCACTATACCAGCAGCACACAGCCTCGTTATCTTAGTCACCGGTGTACCCTTGGTACCAAGAACAGGACTTGCATATAGTGGGCACCCAGTGACTATGTGGGGATGAATAAACGGAGCTCCCGCCACCCACCGGGTGCTTCAGGTCATCAAGTGGTGGAGGGCTGCGGGGAGAAGGAGAGCTTTCCCTGTGTTTGCATCTTGAGTCATGGCCTTTAAGGCTGAAAATCTTCTCCCCTCTACCCTGAGACCCAACTGACCAGGCTCCAGTACTCGGCAGTCACCCCAGGTGATTCTGCCAATCCATCCACTCCCTCTGGGGCTCGGACCCTGGCAGATCCTCCCCCAACCCCCATGGGAGCTGTCAGGTGTGCACTGAAGGGTGGATTTGAGGCAGCATGAATCAAGGGGTGAGGGGAAGAGGTCAGAGGATGGACGTGCAGCTCAGTCCAGGTGTTGCCCAGCTGGTCCATTCTCTGTGAGAATGGAGAGTGGAGCTGACCCCATGTTGTCTCTAGCTGGGTGCGATGTAGGTTAGCTCAAACCGGGTGTCAGAGCCTATGGGGATGTGGGTGCAGATGAACAGGTGAACAACGCCAGAGGCACAAAGCACCCAGCCTCTACCAGATCAGTTGTGGGTCTGGGTGGCTGAGAGACGGAGGGGAGGGAAAGGCCATCATCATTTATTGATCTGGGTGCGTGCTCTCTGCCTCAGTGCTTTCCTTTGTGAAATAGGAGTGAGCATGGTGCCCACAGTCTGGGTCTGACTGTGCAGATGTATTGAGTTCACTAGGACAGGAAGCCACACTGATGATTCACAGGTCTTAAAAGCCCTAGAGTCAGAAGGAACATGCGTGCGGGTGAGGGGGCTGCAGGAGGGAGGAGGCGAAGACCGTCTGGAGCTAAGGAGAGATTTCGCAGCAGCTCACCCCATGTCTAACCACTCTGATGGGCCTGCTCCCTAAGGCCCAGCCCAGCCAGCATGAAGCAGAGAGGGAGGATGAGACATGTGGGCACCGTCGGATGGGAGGCACCTGGCCCAGCTCAGTGGGCGCAGACTTGGGTGGGTGTAACAGCCCTACAGAATTCACTAACCAGGCGTGTTCCTGGGCAGTGCTCCCCAGAAGGGGGTCCCATGGGCCTGGGGAGGGTACAGGAAGCGGCCGTGGGTGCGAGCAGCATAGCCCTAGCGATGAGTGTGGTGGACCTGGCCAGACTCAATATGATGCTGCTCTCCAGGGACGAGTGTGGGCTTTGTGGGTGGAAGACATGTTTTCTACTCCACCACTTGTGTGACCTGGCTGTGGGACCCTGGGAAAGCCCCTTGAGCCCTGGGGCCTCAGCGTCTTCTGCATAAAATGGGAATGACATCGGTGACCTCGGCAAGATGCCAGGAGGATCAGAGCAGATAATACACAGAAAAGGCTCTAACCAGGACAAGGCATTGTCTACACATGGGGCCATATTTACATTTTCTCCAGCACCTAGTAAGGTACCAGGCACACAGTAAGGAAATTACTTCATTTAGCATTTCTGAACTCCTATTCATCCAAGAATAAAGGAGACACGGTTCCTGCCCGCTAAGAACTCACAGTGGGAGAGGCCAATTTTAAGTGACAAAACAGTATGACAGGTGCTGTAACCATGGTTTGCCCTGAGGAGAGGGAGGCTGATCTACCCCAGGAACTCAGGCTCCACGGTAAATATTTATTGAATGGCTGCTCGCAAGTCAACGGCACAACCTCTGCGTGGTGCATTGCAGAGAGAGAGGAATGGGCAGGCCTCACCTGCCAGGGAAAAACGAGAAGGGAGTGGGAAGGTGCTGGCCGAGGAGAGGAGTCAGAAGCCCTGGGTGTCTGATCCTGTGTGATGTTAAGTCCTTTTATCTCTCTGGGACTCAGTTTTCTTGTCTGGCAAATGGGGAGAAATTATTAGCTGTCTAACTGACTCACGTATTCCTACAGGGAGAAAAATTAAGAGAAAAAGGATAACTGTAGCTTGTGAAACACTGCAAGCGGCACAGATTCAGTAGGCGGGAATAAAGAAGGGAGCGAAAGGGACGTGTGTGGCAGTGTGCTGGCACTACGTACATGGTCACATTTAATCCTGCTCTTCGGTCAATATTAACAAGTGTGATTGCCTTTTATGGAGAAAGAAGCTGAGGCTAGGAGAGGTTAAGAGGCTTGCCCAAGGTCACACAGCTCGTAGTCGGGAGATGTGGGGTTTGAGTCCAGGAGTTCAGACACCTGGGGTAGGCGAGGGAAGAGGAGATGGAGACAAAAGGCAGGGATGATGCCCCTACCTAGAGGAGCTGGTTCCTGGCCCCACATCTCACGGCAGCTGCCAGGGCCCCAGCCTGGGCAGACCAGAGCAGAGCAGGTGGGCAGTGGGAGGCCCCATCAATGGGTCCATAGGGAGTTTCTGTGACGGGATGAACAGTGGCCCACCCAGCTTCCTCCCAGGGCTGGTGGTCAGGGGTACTTACTGGCTGACTGCTTAAACCCCTTGGCAGAGTGGACGATGACATGAAGGAAGCCATAGAGTCCTGGAGACTCATCGTCTGCAAGACAGAAAAGCCCCCAGGGAGAGGTTGGGGGTGACAGGCTCCTCTGCTTCACCCCCTCCTCGCCCCAGGCTGGCTGGGAGGCCCAAAGGGTGGGAGATACAGCCTGGGCCTTGGCCTGACAGCACCACCTGGTGGCCAGAGGAAGAAGTTCCCAGACCCCAGTGCTTCCTGGAATGTGTGCCTCTTCTCCCTCGTCCCACCCATCCTGGGAGGATGTCCCACACCTTCCCTCCTGGACCAGGGATTTCATACCATTCCCCAGGGGTACTTTCCCTCTCCCTCTGAATCCTGCTATCCCGTGGCTGCCCTCCTCAGGCCAGCCTTTCAAAGTGAAAATCGACCAATATATAATAATTCACGCTGTGCCAATGGAAGAGAAGGCCCAGCTCTGCCTCCTCTTCGGGACACAGCGGGTAGATGACCTGCATATGTGGAGAGGGTGCCTTCAAAACCCCTTCCTAGCACCCACGGGCAGCCAGATTCCTCCCATTTCTAGGCCAGTTACCAGCCCCGATCACAGCTCTGCCCTGCTCAGAAACCTCCCACAGTCTCCCTTGCGTGAACAACAAACTCCCTTGCTTGGCATTCAAAGCCTTCCAAGATCTGGTCCCTGGAAACGTCTGGCTTTATTTCTCATACACTATTCTAATCCATCTCCCCTTCCCGCCCCGACCATGTTTCAGTCTTTTGTTTCCATATCTGACTACCTCATGAACATATTAACACAATCCCAGTGCACCAGGGTGCCAGCGGGGGCCAGGGAAGGGTTGGGGCCATCTGGAAAATGGACATTTCAAGCACTCTGTATGCCTGGCAATGAGTCATCCAAGCCCAGCTGAGCAGAGATCAAGACATCTGCAGCTAAGTGTCTGGCTACGTCCTTGTGGAAGGCCCCAGCAATAGCCTGGGGGATTGGACCTGCTCACTGGGCAACCCTGGGTTTCAGATCTTACCGTCTTTATTGCTGGTGACAGGAATGTTGTGTACAGTCCTAAGTTTGAAACAGGATCCCGTGAGCACCTGCAGCTCCACTGAACTCAGGACGAAGGCCTGGAGATCTGCAGAAGGAGCCAAGAGGATGTCACCACAGGTCCACTAGGACCTGCTGCTCTTCTTTGGGGGTTATTGCAGGGGGGGAAGGCTTAGCTCTAGGGGCAGAGTTGGTCATTGGCAGGGAGGGAAAGACCTGTGAACACTCACATGGGGACAACCACGGGTGCTGTCACAGGGGTAAGAATGGGAGAATCTAATTGAAGGCACTCATGTACGTGTGTATGAGAGAGTGAGAGCAAGAGAGAGAGAGAGAGAGAGAGAGGTGGGGGAGGAGAAGTGATGGGGAGACAGGCAAACCTGGGCTCTGGGTCCAATCCTATTGCTAATTTAATATATGCTTTAAGCAAACCACTTAAATTCTTTGGGCCTCAATTGATCAGTAATGACATGCCACCTGCCCTGGCACTTTATAGAGTGACTGAGGGGGGAAGAGGAGATATTGGATAGGACAGTGCTTGGAAATACAAAAGGCCTATATGCTTGCTGCGGGCCCTATGAGGGCAGTGTAGAGTGGGTCAGGACTTTACCCTTCTTCTGTAGTTTCTGAATTGCTTCTCTCCACTCTGACCTCTCATAGTCCGAGGACAATAGGAACAGGTAGCTCTGAAGAGAGGAGATGACAATTCAGTGGAGTGACCATGGTAAGGCCAAGCACATTCCTAGATTCTGGGGCTCCAGTAAAGCTGCTTCTTACCCAGGCACCCCTACGCTTGGAGGAGGAGGCAGCTGGGAGGAGGGCCTCCTTCCTGGAAAGCCCAGTGACAGGAGTGGCAGTGCCAGTGGTGACCAGCAGAGGGCACTGGCTCCACACCCATGGGGAGAAGGAATGCAGGGCTGGCGCCATGGCAGCCTCCGTGGGAATTGGGGGCCTGAGTTCCTGATTTCCACAGATCGTGGCCAGGAGCCATAAGAGGGTGGGCAGCCCTGGACAGAGGATTGGGGCTGTCTTTCTCCCGTCCCCACCCTTCCTGACCTTTCCATTCCGATTGTGGATCCGAAACGGGATTGTGGGGGAATTGAGCAGCAGCAAGAACTCATTCTCAAACATCTTCTTTTTCAGGCGCTCAATGGCTCGGCTCTGTCCTTTGTTGGCTTTCTGCAGGGGATGGAGTGCACAGATGGTTTCCCTCACACTCAGACGCCACTATCGCCCAGCGGCTCTAAGCACAACTTTCCTCTGTGTGTTAACAGTGTTTTGTTTTGTTTTTTTTTCTTTGTCTATTTTTATGATGCTTTGATATCTTGGGGAGGGGGGCCTGGCTGGCCAGGGAGAAAACGGCCCCTCCCACAGCATGCGAATTCTAAACATAGTAAATGACTCCTGTGAGCGTCCCTTTCATATGCGAACCAACCGATCCTGAGGCCATATCCCCAACCACAGCCCTTACCTACCTCTGACACACCATTCCCTTACCCTAAGTCACCCAGGGCTAGTTGCCAGACCCCTAGGGACAGCCTCTATAGCCCAGAGCCCACCACTGTCCACACTGGCCAGTCCTAAGCTGTTCCCCTGACCTGCTTTCCTATTTCTTGGAAAACACAGTCCAAGGTCTGGGCCACACTTTCCCACGCTCCTTCTGCCTCCTGACCAAACCTGGCTTTCCCACGTGGCCCTACGCGTTGTGGCGTGTCCCCTTCTCTTGGAGACTATAAGTAATAAAACCTTCTTTCGGGGGCATTAGACTCTGCATGTCATCACTCAGTCACCCCTATAAATTAAATCCTGGATGCCATCAAGACACCCTGCTTAAAAGCTCCAACTCCTGGCCTGGCGCACGGGGCCTCCCAAGGCGGGATCCAAACCTCCACTCCAGGCCTGCCATCCCACCCCACCCTACCCTGCACCCTCCCTCAGCCTCCTGGTGTCATTCCCTGTTCTCTAACAAGCCATTCCCTCTCAGTTGGTGTCCCCTTCTCCAAGTTTCCAAGCTTCTATTTTATAAAGGACGCCTTCCCTTTCTTTTATTAACTGCCATGATGCTTAAGTCTCCGTTCCAACACCATCCTTAAACTCCAGAGCTGGAATTCATTTCGGCAGCATTTTTTTACCCACTAGACTGGCAAAGTTGTAACAATGGCTTACGGCCAGTGTTGTGACAGGGTGGGGGATCAGGGACTCTCACACACCGCTGGTGGGAACATAACTGGATACGACCTTTACAGAGGTAAACCTGGCAATGAAATGCATGAGCCATTTTTCCCAGACAGCTCACTTGTAGGGAATCTACCAGAGGGAAGAAATATGAGTGCGGTGATGTTTACTGTAGACTTGCCTGTTAAGAGTCAAGAACCAGAAACAATCTAAATACCCACATCCATTGCTGTGCAGTCAAGCAACAGAATAGGATGCAGCTGTATAAAAGAATCTGACAGCTCCAAAGAGCTCTAAGGTGCACTGTTCAGTGAAAAGCTTAAATTGCAAAACAGCACGTGTAGTCTCATCTCACTGACATACACACACGCATGCGCGTGCCAGTATTAGCAAAGAAGAGTCTAGAACAGGGGTTGGCAAACTTTTGAGACAGAAGAGCCGCCAGGGGTTGGCAAACTGCGGCTTGCGAGCCACATGCGGCTCTTTGGGTACGTACATGTGGCTCTGAAGTAAAATTGAAAATGAAAATAAAACTATCATAGTTTCATTTATAATATTACTTAAAATTTTCCTTATTTGTAAAAATATATTATGGCTCTCGAATAATTTTTAAATTGTTGTGAGGGACAGGATTGGCTCTTCCAGGTGTCGGCAAACTTTTGAGATGGAACGTACCCAAAGAGCCGCATGTGGCTCACGAGCCGCAGTTTGTCGATCCTTGGTCTAGAACAGGGGTGTCAAACTCAATTAAAACACAGGCCATTTGGTGCAACAAGCAAGATTCACGCAGGCCACATCACATTTACAAATTTTGTTAAATTTATATTCTGAAATGAGGATTCAGGAATATGGATAGGATAATTAAAACACTATATAATTGCTTTTATTTAAACATTTATTTTACTTAATGTATTTATAAAACTAAAATAATTCTTTTTGTACCCGAGAGCTCTTTTTAACCTTTTCGCTATTGGGATCTGTTTACATTACGTGACACTGAGAGTGGCACACATATCGCTTCCAAACATCGCCGGAAATGAGTCAGCGCGTTTATACACGCCCACAGGCCCCCAGGAAAGGCACTGGGCCACGTGTATACTCGTCTTCAGTAGTTAAAGGGCTAACGAGGGAATTGTGTGTACAGTATTGCCTCGATCTCTCCTAAGCGCTATTTTCTTCATAACAATTTTTTCTATTTTCATTTTATTTCAGAGCATCGCGGGCCACAAAAAAATTACCTCGAGGGCTGCATGCGGCCCGCGGGCTGCCAGTTTGACACCCCTGGTCTAGAAGAATACACCTGGACCGGCCAAGTGGCTCAGTTGGTTAAGAGCGAGAGCTCTGAGCAACAGGGTTGCTGGTTTGATTCCCACATGGGCCAGTGAGCTGCGCCCGAGCGGAGCTGCTGCTGAGCTGGTAAGAATGCGTGCTCTTAACAACAAGGTTGCTGGTTCAACTCCCGCCTCCTGCACGGGATGGTGGGCTGCACCTGCGCCCATGCCCTGCCCCCACCCATCTCCCACCCACCTACCTCCCCCATCTCCCCGGAACTAAGATTGAACATGGCACCTTGAGTGGGCGGCTGCATAGCTCAGTGAGCAACAAGATTGCTGGTTTGACTCCTGCATGGGATGGTGGGCTGCGCCCCTGCCCCTCCACCCCTGCAACTAGATTGAAAGTGGCCGCTGGACTTGGAGCTGAGCTTGCACCCTCCATAACTAAGATTAAAGGACAACAACTTGACTTGGAGCTGATGGGTCCTGGAAAAACACAATGTTCCCCTTCCCCAATTCCCCAACTCTCCAATAAAATCTTAAAAAAACACAAACACCTCAAACTGTTGACAGTGGGGTGGGTGATGATCAGTTTTACTCTATACACTTCAGTATTGTGAGCTTTACTTATCATAACAAGCCAGTGTTACACTGGTGATTAGAAACAAAATTCTAAGTTTTAAAAAAAAATGTTATTAATAAAGTAAATCACTGCTTCTCCTGAGATTCGGAGAATGACACTGTTATACCTCTCCAGTGATTCTCATCATGTGTGTCACACGCTGTGGACAGTAATTGCCTGTCTGCCTTCCCCACCGGACAAGGAACTCCATGGGGCATCTGGTCCACTCCTGGAGCCAGCAGCCAGTGGAGTTCAGTGAGCACTGATTTGACTGAACAGAAGGCCATGTCTGCACACCTGGGGCAGGAGGCAGGGCACAAAGCATGCTGGCTCCCAGGACCAGGTAAAGAACATGCATGCAGGAAGTCCTTGGGGTGGGGATACTGGGCAGTGCCAGGTGAGGAAACAGGCTCCACTGAGGCCCAGCCATTCAAGAGGAGGACACCTGCGCTGGTCAGGTTGCTCCCTCTGGGCGGGTACACCCGCAGTCAGATCCTCAGTCCCAAACACCCTGGGGTTATTACTGTGATCTTCCTCTCCCTAGTTCAAGGAGAGATGTCTAAATTGAAAGGATCCTTAGAGGCCTTCTGGTCATGTATTCCTCAACAATTCTTTACAAAGCTCCTAAGTATTACGTGCCAAGTGCTAGAGACACAGAACTAAATAAAACTGCCCCTCACTAGAGTTCAAATCCTAGTGGAGAAAGGAGAAAGCTGACCGTGCAATTATAATTCAGTAGCAATAAAGCAAGGCAGCAAACATCAGGAACCAGGAAGCAGAGCACCCACCCAGACTGTGGTGAGTGGACATCAGGGAAGGCTCCCCAGGGGAGGTGAGGCCTACGCTAAGCCTGGATGCTTGAGGAAGAGACCAGGCCAACCAACCAAGCCCCTCCATGCCCTTCCCGTCATTCATGGGGAAGGTTTCCTGCGTGCTTTCCTCTAGCCACTGTTTTCAAATATATGGATTTAAGACTATACATTTTCTTCTAAATAGCCCTTTGGCTATATCCCATAGGTTTTGATATGTAGGGCTCTCATTTTCATGCAGTTCCAAACAGTCTGCAGTTTTCATTTTGAGTTCCTCTTTACCCTGAAAGTTTTAACTTCCCAGGCATAGACTTTATATTCTAGTTGTTGATTTTTAATTTTTACTGCACTGTGGCCTGTGAACATGACTAGTATGTTATCAAATTAAAAAAAAAAAAAGAGATTGCCTTTGCAGCCTAATGCATGTTTAATGTTTGCTTGTGAACGTTTCACGTGTGTTTGACAAGAATCTCAATTCTCTCTCAAGGCACAAACTTCTGTGCATTTTTAGATCAAGTGCATATTCAAGGCCCCTCTCTCCTTAATTATTGGCCTACTTGATCTGTCAGTTTCTGAGAGGCCTCCCAGGTCCTCTCGTGGACACACCCCACTTTTCCTTAAGAAGGCTTTCTTTTCTGGCTTCCCTTTTCTGCAGTGTTTGACACATACTGTTCTCCAACAAATTTCCTATAATTAACCCCACTAAATTCTGAGCACTGACTCCTTTCCTCACCCTCCATCTGCTCAGTGCTAATGGGCCATGGTCAAAGTCCTTCCCTAAGCATGGTTATGATCGAAGCATAACCCTCCTTATCAGGCTCCCTGCCCCTACAACTTCCTCTTCCTCCACCTCTCTGCTACACCTGGTTCAAAGGGCCCCTGGTTCAAAAACGGCCAATTTCGCTATCCCAGCTCAGATGCCAGGCTCAGCTCACCTCCTTCTGGATTTCACTCTTGAGGGCAGAGATCTTCATTTTCATGTCCTCTAGCTCATGGTCTGGGAAGGGGTGCACATGGGGACTGGCCTCCGACTCCTCGGGAGACGGAAACACGAGGTCGGCCAGGGGGATGTACCATTTGCAGTCATATTGCTGGTGCTTTCTGCAAACAAGCCAGAGGGAGACATGAGCCAAAAGGAACTTGGCTCTTTAAGCCTGAACTGCTAAACCAAGAAAACCACCTAAAACATTTTACTGAGAACGGGTCACAGATAAGAATGATCCCTTGTCCTCGAGGAGCCCGCCGCATCAGGAAACACACACGTGGAATAATGGCCGCGAGGATTCCGGACCTTGGCCTTGTCAGTCTTCTGGTCCTGTGTGACTGGCGTTTTTAAAAATCCCAAACCTTGGGCCGGCCGAGTGGCTCAGTTGGTTAAGAGCTCGCTCAAGAGTTTGAGCTCTGAGCAACAGCAGTTCAATTCTCGGCCTGAGCTGAGCAGCCGCTGAGCTGCTGACAGGTGGCAGGATGGCTCAGCTTAAAAAAATAAATTAATTAAAAAAAAAATAAAAATCCCAAACCTCTAGAGGAGCAAGAGTGTGATCACACTTGCCTATTCCCCATCCCATACTCTCCCCTCCCTTCCAGCCTATCTATATTTAGCTCATATTTATTATCCTTTAGGCTAGAGACAGAATACAGGTGTTATTTTGAAGGCCAACTCTGATCAACAGAGGTCAGATGGAGTACTAGGTTGAGGATTACAAAGCCACATTCAAGCCTAGTGGGGGAAATAGTGCTGTGGTTGATTAGTAATGTCTTCCCCGGGCAAAGCACTGAAGGCATTGGTATGCTTGCTTATAATTGCTATCTCTGCTTTAGAATTATCTCAAATCTAATCCCCTTTATTGAAGCTCATGATAACCTCACTTCCCCCAGGACCCAGGTTTGCTCCTCTCATCCTGGTCCTTTAGTGCTGCAGTGAACATAGAGCTTGTTTACCCTGGACTGTAAGTTAGTGTTCTAGGCACACAGTAGGTGGAAGAATGTGGAATGCATACTGAATAACCTTTTCTGCTCATGGCACAGAGCAGACTCATATCATTAAATATAGAGATGGCAGTGGAAAGACGTTTCCAAGTCAGATTAAGGTTCAAATCCCATCTCCTCCACTTCTAGGTGTGCGACCTTGGGCAATTGATTGAACTTTTCTAAGTCTTTTGTCTCATCTGTGAGATGACAATAATAATACCTACTTTATATAGAGCTGTTGGGAAGATTAGAAATAATATATTCAGGGCCGGCCGAGTAGCGCATTGGTTAAGAACTGGCTTGGGTCGCCAGCGGGCCCCAGTTTGGATCCCACATATGAGGGCCAGTGACGCTGCCCTCTACAGCTAAGATGCTGAACAACAGCTCAACCTGGAGCTGGGTTGCCGTGAGTCGCCAGCGACGGCATAGGCTGCAGCCCCTGCTGCAGTGGGTTGCCATGGGCTACCATGTGTAGCCAGCAGCCAGCGTGAGCGGCCCTCAAGCCGCCGTGAGCGGCCATCCAGAAGCCGGCGACTGATCTGCCTCGCCCGGGAAGAACGCAATGATGGTGCCAACGTGGGCCAGTGAAGCAACGTCCTCCACAACTAGACTGAAGAACAAAATGACAGCAACTTGTCTGTTCCCCTTCCCCTAATTCCCCAGTGCTGTTCCCATCCCCAAATTCCCCAATAAAAATCTTAAAAAAAAAAAAAAAAAGAATCTTTTCAAAGCATTTGTCATGGCACCTGGCATGGCAGAAGCACTCAATAAATGATAGCAGCAGCTTTAATGAATATTCACTGACTTGCAGTAAGCAAAAAAAAAAAAAAATGTAGAGATGCCTAATAAAAGGAGAATCTTAAGTAAATTACGGCATATCCACTTGTAATATCATGCGGGAAAGTAAAATGATGATTATGAAAATTAGGCAGCCACAGGGAAAGTGCTTATGACGTGAAATGGAAAAAGCAGAGCCCCAAATTGGTTATTCACTCTGATTACAAGTATATGAAAAAAACATAAGAACATTAAAAAAAATAACTGGAAGGAAATATAGCAGCAGGAGACTGATGCTTATGTTTGGGTGGGTGATGGGTTTTTGGGTCTATAATTTGGTTATATTATCTTTATAATTAAAAACATGATTATTTATTTTTGGAAAAAAGGCTATGTAGCAAAATAAAATTAATTAATATGTTTTTAAAAAGGAATAGAAATGCAGATCGCCCCAGGTTGCTGAGGAACTCCACAGGAGGCAGGATCTAGTTCCCCTTCACCTTGACCCTGGCACTCACGCACACTCACCCTGCGGATGTCTTCTTTAGCTTGGCGCACAGTAGGACATCTGTAAAGAGGAAGACGTGCCGCAGCTTCCGGGAACCCTCTGACACTTCCACCAGGAAGCCGTCCTTCACCAGCTGCCGCGTCTGAGGGAGATGGCACACCCACCCCGCTTGCTCAGGGCCAGGCAGCCCAGGGCCCAGCCTGCACTGGGGGGTGGGCTGCAGGGAGGGCCATAATGCCTGGTGACTAACAGCACTGGCTTTCGGTCACATGGACACGGGCTTGAATCCAGATTCTGCCACTTTCCAGCTGTGATCTTGGGCAAGTTCCCTGACCTCTCTATGTCTCAGTTTTACCATCCGTAAAATGGGGATAATGCCTGCCCATAAGGAAGGAGTCATCGAGATGGTGTATGAAAGACAGCCCATCCTATGTGATCAACAAATGGTAGCTTTACACATTTCCACAGCTCTCAACAGCTCCCACCTGGATGGACCCTAGTTCAGGGTGACTCAGTTCCTCTATCCTGGGGCATAAACACTCCCCACCCCAATCCCTGCCCTATAACCTCCCCCTAACCCTAAGAAGTTGATCTAGCAGACCCACCGAGGCCTGCTGATGCTACTCTACCTCTTGAAAGGATCCTTCAACAACTCCCAGGAGTATGGGAGGCTCTGAGCTACCCTCTGTGGGGCTGTATCTATGTCCTGGGGAACCTGCAGCCATCTCTAACCTGGGTGGTCAAGAACACTGCTCCATGCAAAACCTCCAGAATTTCCTCCCTGTCACCCTCAGAGGCAGCAGCCTCCCTGTCACGATCTGTCCCATCCTTCCTTGTGTGTTATTATACCTCATGTGACTTACATACACTACAATATGTAGGTGAGCATATTGAATGTATACAGTTAAAATGATCTGAAACTGATAGTGCTGTAAGCCCTCTGGAAATCTCTCAGATATCCCAGAGTCAAACACACTAGTAACATTCCAGGGTTTGCAAATTAGTAACATTCCAGGGCTGGGAGCTGCACACAGGGACATCCGCTCTCTGTGCCCATCAGTCACCCCCCAGACCCTGTCCCTCATTACTTCCCTCCCCAGGTGACACTGGAGACTCGTAAAGGCAACAGAGGAGCATAAACCCAGCCCGCCTGCATGCTTAAACACCACTCAATTCGCTCTCTTGGACAGGAAGCCCTGTTATGTGGGCCAGGCTGCTGACCCACGCAGGTAACTGTCCCTCTGATTCCTCAAATTGCTTCCCTTCACTGAGGCACCCCCACCTGTCCACCAAGAAGGGCCTCCAGGGAACAGGAGCTGCTGTACCATATCTAGGGGCCCGCCTGGGACATTCCAGAAGCGTGGCCACTTCAGCCACCTCTCCTACCAGCCTCTTCTGTTGTGGGGCTCACTCCCTAGCTCCTTCCAGCTGCTCACACAGGTTGATCAGGGGCAGCTCAGAGCTCCCTCAGACAGCCATTATGTTCCAGGGGATCCTGAGGGCATCATACTGCCCAGAGGGGGTTGTTTGCACTCAAGAATGAGACAGGCAGAGCCCCCTGAGTCCCTGGTGCGGGGGACAGTGCATGGGGCTTGCAGACAGATAACCCCAGCCAAAGAATCCAGTTCTGACACTTATGACCAAGAGACCTTGTGCCAGACCTGGAGAGACTCTCCAGGCCTCAGTTTCCTCTTCTGCCTCAGTGAACTGTTATGAAGATGGACGAGACACTGGACTTAAAGCTGTCAACGCAGGGCCTGAAGGCCTCTCCTAGGCTGGGCATGAGGGATCAGGGCTGATGAGGCACAGTGCAGTGGTGCCTGTGTGTGGAGTAGAGCGGGGACGGTCGATCTAGTACGCTGTACCCTCTTCAGCCTGGGGGGGCGGGTAAGTCTGTGCTGGGTCCTGAACTCACCTCCCCCTTGGGGGTTGTGACCGCAGTCCGGCGGGGGTCAATGTCCTCGTTGATGCTGGACAGGAAGTTCTGAGAGATGCGGAGGGCGTCCTGCAGCAGCGGGTAGTCTGGGTGGTCCACAGGTGTGTGCTTCAGCAGGTCCTGGGAAGGGTTGGGGTGGTGAGTTGAGGGGAGTCGTTCTGGGGCTCAATGAGAAGACAGTGGGGAGCACTCAGTTCTCACTATAAGAATTGGGAGGGGGATCTATACTCTCAACTGGTCACGCCTGCAAAATCTGAACTAAAATTCAGGGTCAGCAGAGCAGGAGTGAGGGCAGTGGTGCCCCTTTATTTCTGCTACAGTCATTACCCTCCCTGCTGGGGTGGGACAGAGCCAGGTGGAGTCTCATCTCACCAAGCAGCTGGGAGAGACACTCCTCTAACCAACCCACAGCTGCTCCAAGGACACTGGAGACCATTAGACAAGGGACGGGGAAGCAGGAAGTGCATGCCTCCTAGGGAGCATTTGGCCAAATGTCAAGCTTAGTAGCCCTGCTATATTTAGGCCATGGTCCCCTTGGAATGGTTACTACAGACCAGGCAGGCACAGATGGGGCCCAGGGACCTTCTGCCCGGTTCCCCTAATGGGCTGTTCTCAGTGATTCCAGCACCTGCCCACTCTGGGCTCAGTCTCCCACAGACCTCCTGCCCTGTCCCTGGACATTCAGGGGGCTGACACTCACATGTAGGACCAGGGTACTTCTGGTGACGCGGTCAATGGGCTTGTAGAGCAGAGCTGTTGGGGAAGGCAGGGAGGAGACAGGACAGATGAGATGCAGGAGCAGCTTCAGACCTTCGAGACCAGCCTTGTCCCCCGACTCTCTTCACTTCCCTGCACGGACACCCACCCACAAGCGGGTTCCACAGCAACCTGCACCTCCGTTCTCACCCCAGGACAGGCCAGACAGCATAAGCAGGCGCACACGCAGCCCTGACAACCCGGGCCTCCTCCCACCTGCCTCCAAGCTTGTCACCCACCAGACATGATTTCTTCCAGGGCTGTCCCCAGGCCTGTCCTGGCCTGACCTGATCAGAGCAGACGCAGAAGCTCCTCTGTACCCCTAACCCTGAATCACACAGCTACGCCTAGCTTTACCCTGCAGAGCTCCAGCACAGTCTGGGTCACCCCCTGGGACCCCAGAATGTGGCAAGGAGACACGCTGTTTTACCAGGGAGGGCAGCTCCCCCAGGCCCGATCACGCTCCTACTCTTTTGGCCCAAGGCCTGGCACCTCCAGCGGGGAATGGCAGGCTTCATTCTGACCCATCGAGTCAGCCTCATCTCCATGAGAAGACCCCTCTACATGCCCTCAAACCCACAAAATAGGACAGGCCGAGGGAGGCAGGCTGGCTCTCCACAGAAAAGCTCTGCTCCAAAGCAAGTGAGAGCTGAGGGGACAAAGATTTCCTGAAGGAATTCAGGTGGGGCCTCTGGGAGCCCTGAAGAGGCTGGGAAAATGCAAGCTCAGCATGGCCCCCGTCCTCCACACCCCTTGGTGACCAGGACAGCAGAGGAGGATTGCTGGGATTCAGCAGGGACAGGTGGAAGCGGCAGCTGGCCCACCGAACACTTCCATACAAAGCTGCCTATAAGCAGCTGTGTCCTGCCTCTTCCAACATGGGTGGTTCAATCTCAGTCCTGCACTTGGATGCCGCTGACCATGGGGGTCGTGACCTCTCTCCTCCTGCCACAGGAGCAATAAGAGGCAGGATGCTGGTCTGAGAGGGTGTCCCATAGGACCGGGTTGCAACAGGTCTCAGAGCTGCCTCTCCTGCCCTAGCTCGCTCCCAAACCCAAGAGGCCCCCACAGCCCCAGAGCCCCACGCATTGCTAAGCAGACACGTTGGGAACCATCTGCGGGCTGTGGAGAAGGCGCAGCCTCAGAGCTGTGCCATGAGGCTTATCTGCAGTCTTTGCTTGGCTGCCCATTAAAAACCCTGAGGGAGCTCTTAAAAGATACAGCTGCCTGCCTGCCTCCCTCTCCTCGCCTCAACTAAATCTGAAGGTCTGCTGGGTGAAACCTGGGAACCAGCATTTTTAAAAAGCTCCTTTGCTGATTCTGGTATGTAGGAATGATTGAAAAGCACCGATTTCTGCGAACACACCCCCCATGACTTATTTGGAGCCCTCCCTCTCCATGGGCTACGGGAGCCAGAATGGACAGGCGCAGGCTTGGGGTATCCTAGGCCGGCGAGGGTAGAGGCCAGCTATCAGCCCAGGAGGACCCAGTTCTGAGGCTGTTTCGAGTGTCCACCTGTGGCTTAACTCATCGGAGGGGGAAACCACACCCCGAGAACCCCAGAGTCCCGAGAAAGTGCGAGTTCAGCAGACACCTGCCAGGCTGGGCCCTCGGGTTCCAGCTCAGGGAAAGCTGATACTGCAGTGTCAGCTCCCTCCGTCCCCCTCTCGGGTCCCAGGAGGAAGAGGTCTGCACACATGGAGGGTTGGGTTTCAGAGGCGTTATTAATATGCCTGCAGTCACCTCAAGGGTCTACTGATTGGGGCTGTGGACTGAGTCCTGCGCCTCAGCCCCGGGTGTGGGGAGGGCAGCTGGGAGGAAGTGAGGGGAGAGGGCCCTGGGGTCAGATATGCAAGGAACCGGGGGACGAAGGGCGACCTGATGTTTGTGCTGCCCACAGACCATGCACGTGTGCTTCCCCTGAGAATGCAGGGCCAAGAGCCCACCTTGCCCCCTCCATCTGTTCCATGGCTCCAGCAGGCGGCCTGTTTCCTGCCCCTGCTTCTCCCACGCGCCTCACTCCTTACCATGCTGTTCCTGTTCCCAGGGCAGACACCCATCACCACGTGGCATCGCCTGTCTCTCCCCCTCCTCCGGGAAGTCTTCCCTGACCAGAACTTTTGCAAACAAAACCCACAGTGCCTAAGTCAGTCCACTGACTCAAGCAAGCTGGCCTCTCTCTAGTTTGCCGGGTACTGACTCTGGGTCTACTTTACAAGGGCACTGTTTTACAGGCATTATTTCCTTTGATTATAAATGGGAAGCAACTGTCACGAGCCCCATTTCACAGATGAGAAAACTTCTCTAAGGCACAGAGAAATTATATAACTTGCTGTAAGTGGTAGTTGGATTTTGAAATTAGGTCTACCCATGCTCCTTTTTTTTTTTCTTCCCTCAGGGAGGGCAGCACCTGCAAAAGCTCAGTGACCCTCAGGAGGACTCTTGGAAAGATTCACCAGGATGGACTGGGTGAGCTGGCCTCTCTTGTTGCCAAGGGGAGCCCCCTTTTTAGGGGCCTGGGTCACACATGACTTCCCTTTGCATCCCCAACATCATGAAGCCCTGCAGAGGGGGTGCTCAGCAAATAACCATTAAGGCAGATAACTACAGAGTGAGCCCCAAGTGGCACAGTCTCCATGGACCCCCCCAGAACCAGCATCCCTGGGAGGGGCTGAGAAGATTCTACACAGTGTGGTCAGCAAAGCTCAATCACTCGCCATTCCTCACATTGAAGCTGACTTCAAAGAAAGCACCACAGGGACCAAAAAACCCCTGAAATCCAGGTCCCAGACCTGTTCCACTAAGATTAAGCTTCCTTTTGGGGGGGGGAAGAGGAAGCAAAGGGCAGACCCTTTCCTTTTTAGGGAGGCAGGGTTGAGACCCGACCAACTCCTAGGCCAGACCAAAACAGCATTTCCCCTCTGACCTTGGAAAAGGCTATTTCAAGTCCAGCTCTTCCCTCTTGACCCCAGCCTGTCAGAATCCGAGCTGAGGGGCAGGGCACAGGGCAGCTTCTGCCCAGTGACTAGAGCTCCCACAGCTGACCTCAGGGGTTACCTCCATTGTGAGCAGTCTTTAACATGGGACAGCCTGAGAAGGCGAGGGGGCAACCATGGCCTCAGGGAAAGAGCCCAAAGAACCCCATCTTTCCTTCCAGCAAACTGCCGCCCTCCTCCGTTCAGCCTTTGACAAAAAATCTCCAGGTTACCAGGGAGATGTGAAAAAGCAAAGTGACTGCCAAGGGTGCAAAGACAAAACGCCTTGTGGGAGGGAACAGACGGGGCCTAAAAGGAAGAGATAGGGCCAGCTGCCTGCCACTCCAACACACAAGCGCCCAGAGGCAACAGTTGACCCCACATCCCTGCCAGAGGCAGCTTGGGTCATCCCTAAGACGACACTTCTTGCCTCAGAGAGCAGTGTCCACAGGCTTCTAGTCATCCCCTTGCCAAGGCCTACTTCAGCCTCCTTTGAGTGACAGCCTGGCTGACAGCCTGTGCCTGTCCCAGGACCCCCTTGCTGAGGTAGCTGCAAAAGGTATGCTCTGGTCCTTTCCACTGCACGGTGGGTGTGTGACCTTCACGAAGCAGCAGACTGCCACGCCCCCCTCCCACAACCATTCCCTGCCACCTTCTGCGCTATGCTGAGACCTCAGCTCAAGGATCTCCCGTGGTTAGAAACAATCCCCCTCAGAGCAGCCCAATTCCTTCCTGCTCTCCCAAGCGCATCCAGTTCTCACCACCGCCACCGTACTGAGAGGAGAGACGGTCTCCAAGACAGCATGTGCACTCTGAGCACACAATACCCTAGCCGCTCATCCTCGGGGAAACAAAGAAACTCCCAACTTCGCCCTCCAGCAGGGACTGGCACCCTCCCGGTCCCAAGCACTGCTGTCCAGACCGCCTGTCACTCTGACTGGCCCTTGCTGACCCCTCTCCAGCCCCAGGCTGCCATGCCTGCAGGTAAGGCCTTGTCACTACAGTCCTTAACAGCCTCTCCAGGAAGTTGCCCACAGCCTCTCAAGCTAAGCCACCAATTCTGCACAGATCCTCCGTGGGTACCAGGACCCATCTAGCCTGGTCCTTCCATTTCTAAGACACGCTGCCCTGAGTGGCCCCCAGACTTCAACTCCAGGCTGGAAGCTGACCAGAACGGGGTAAATGCAGATCCAGCCACTTGCTCCCCCTCCCTTCCCTGCTGCTCCCCTCCCCCGCAAACCTGTATGGCCACATTTAAGCCCACTCCGGCTAGCCCCCAGAGGTGGGAAGATATACCATCTCCCATGAGAGGGGATCTGGGTTACCATAGGTGCAGTTACAGCAGAAGCGAATGATGAACAGAATTTCCATGGCAGCCTCTGTCCCGGCAGCAGGAGCATGCAGCCATCGCTCCCTGGCTCCCATCAGCAGCCCAGCCACTCAGCCACCTTTGCCGGCTGCTGCTGCACAGCCTCCAGAACCAAGCCACCGCTTCCGAGTGCTCCTCTAGCAAGGGGGAGGGGAGGGGAGTGGAGGGGAAGCGAAGGGGGAGGGGGAGCGGAGGGGAGAGGAGGCGCGCCTGTAGAAATGGGAGGAGGGAGGAGGA
>NW_017731491.1:1168174-1171366 GCF_001890085.2 Hipposideros armiger | reverse complement strand
GTAGCAACGAAAATAATTTTATGGTTGGGGGTCACCACAACATGAGGAACTGTATTAAGGGGTCGCGGCATTAGGAAGGTTGAGAACCGCTGGCCTAAAGCCTCTCCCTGGCGCCTCTAAGGGCCTTCCAGAGACTGAGCAGTGGCAAGGGCAGGACCCCCAACTGCAGCCACTACCTGGGGTCTCTACACATCAGCCCAGGGCACACAGGGCTTGAGTGGACAAGCGCCAGGTGTAGCAGCTGATCCTGGGGGCATCAGCAGGGGCATGTTGAGATAAGGAGTAAGGGGTCCCACACACCTGCACAGGGGGAAGCAGGGAGGCGGTGCACCTGAGGCTGAGAGGCTGAGCTCCACAGGCAGTCTAAGCTACATCCTACCCATGTCACCCCTATGGGGAGGAACTCACCCAGCCCCCAGCCCCACCTGACACTTCCCACCCTGTGCTGGCATCAGAGAGGAAACTGCCAGGGAGAAAGAGGCAACAGTCTTCCTGGATCCCAGGCAAAATGACTGGGTAGTGAGTGCTGGGAAACGGGACTCCAGCGTGGCTTATTTGATCCAAACTTGTATTATCTACCTTTAGAGAGGTCCAGCTCCAGCCCCTGCCAATGGACCACTATGGCCTGTAACTGGAGATGTAACGCAATCCCCACTTGGAGTGTGATGTGCAGGGAGCAGGGCTCCAAAGGGGATGTCAGCAGGAAGGCGGGGTCGAGGTGAGGCCAAGGTCAGATACCCAGGTGATGCTGCCTGCTCTGCCTGGGAGGGCGGAGATGCCCAGGCAGCGGGAGCTCCCCTTTTCCTGGTCCTGTCTCAAGCTATTTCTAGACAGAGAAAACCTCCAGGAACTGAGTCTGGGGTTTGGGGGTGGGGTGAAGGAGGGGTTACTCATCTCAAGGCTGTGTCTGTAGCTGGTGTCCAGTTCCCAGCTTTATGAAATTTTTCTCCATGCCCCGCTTCAGGGCAGCCTAGAGGTATGAAATCACTCTTGCTGCAGAGGAGAAGGGCCTAATTGCAGTAATTAAGTGGCAGCGCCAGTAGGAAGTGACAGCGTCAGCGCATGAGTCAGGGTGAGAAGCCACCTGGCAGCAGGCCACAAGCCTGGCTCCATCCTTGGAGCCAGCAGACTTTGAGAGGGGCTTAGGGGTTTCTGGTCAGGCTGGGTTTCTTAGCCCAGGCTAAGAAGATACCCCTGCTCTCTGGACCATACATGACCGAGGGTACCTGGGCAGCCTTGCAGGGCCTCTCTCCACACAGATCAGGGGACTCCAGTGTGTTCTCGGTGGGAAGGGCTGAGAGCTGTGAGGGGAAGCACCATTTCTCCAGCCTCATGACTCTGCGTCGAGGGACTTCCCTACCCCTCAGTCTGTCCGAGGAGGAGGGTGACTCACCTGATCCCTGGGTTTGGGGGAAGAAACTGAGTGCAGCCCTCCTCTCTTTGGCTCCAGTAGATGTGTTTAATTGTGGAGTGGAAATGTTAGCAAGTCCAATGTGGCTACAGATCCACGTTTTGCCAATCTGGCTTTGACTCGTAATCAAGCTGACATTGTCACCTCTGGCCGATTTCAAATTTGGGTATAACCCTAACCCCAACAGCTTCATGAAAACTACCCTGGATCTCGCCAACTTTTCTAGCATCAGAACTGAGATGAAAAAAGCAAAGGGTCCAGAGGGACCTGTAAGGCAGGACCTCCAAAACTGCAGAAGGAGCTCCCCAACCCTGGAACCAGAGGTTCTCTTGCCCTGAGCTTGGAGCTGGGTGCTGTGACTACAAGGCCAGCAGCTTGGGGGCTCACTGAGGTCGTTCTGGCTCAAGGGGTGAGGTGGGCTGTGCTCCTGAAGGATCCTAGCACCCCGTCCTGCCACTTCAGGGACACACAGAAGTGTCGACAGCAGACAATGCCCTGCAGAGGAGCATGGAGGGAAGGTTTAGCTGCAGCCACAGGCATATTTCCAGCCAGAGGGTCTGTTGGCTTCCACTTCACATCAGCGGCCCTTGTGTTCTCTGTGGGATTGCAAGGATCTGAAAAGACCCCCTAGCCCAGATGTCCTCCAATCTTCCTGATCATAAAACTTACCCAGGAAGCTTGTTTAAAAATATAGACTCCTGAGCCCTGCCCCAAACCTTCTGAAATGGAAGTTCCAGGGAAGGTACCTGAAGATCTGCATTTTAAACAGTGTCCCTGGTAGTTCTTATCAAGTAAGTCTGGGATGAGATGGAGGAATCTGGATATCTCGTTCTATAGAAACAAAGGCCAACAGAAGGGAAGTGACTTGTTCAAGGTCACCATAGTGTGGGAAATACTGCCTTTTTTTTTTTTGCCTCCCCTGTTCTAACACAGAATAACCTAAAACAGAAGGACAAAAATCAAACAAATTGGTGTTCTTACATTAAAAGGGAAAATGTCAAGTGCAAGAAAGCAAATGTCAGGCTGTTACCCATCACAGGAACCAGTTTCCTAACTGGCAAGGACGAAAGGAGAGGCCTAATGGCTGGAAGGCTCTGAGAAGCCCCCAAAGCCCTGAGTCATAGGGGTGGCTGTGCAGGGAGATGCCCACCTCAGAGATCTTCTGAAATTGGTTGTTGGACTGGCTGCACTTCTCAGCTGTCTCCAGAGCGACTTTATAGTTATCCACAAACGCTTTGTACACGCCCAGCTGGCTGGCCTGCAGGGAGAAGGGGAGAGAGAGAGGGGCAGTGGTGGGATGGTGAGAGAGGATTAATGAATGGATGAACGCTTAACTAGAGCACCTGGAGCTCCCTTAACACTCAGAACCTCTAGCTCAGCTCCAAAGGGCTACCTGGGAACAGAGAGGAAAGGCGGGGTGAATATACTATAGTATTCCTTTGAACTTGACAGTTTCCATGGCAACTGACTTAGCCAATAAGGTTAACAAGGGGGTGCTGGGTGTTTGGGGGGAGGAGGGCAGGGCCTTTGTTGGCATGCTAGAAATTCAATTCATCAGCAGCATTTGGATTTATTTAGCATCATCAAGGTCTCTCTCTGGGTTTGAAACCCCTTAATGCCTCGCATCTCTTTCACATCCCGGAATTAGCTGGAACAGGGAGACAGGGGAGGAGCGGGGTGGGCACGTGTGGCCAGCGTGGCCAGCGTAGTGCCTACTCCCCATGTGGAGTGTGAGGCACGGTTTTAAAGGCACAGTCCCTGTTTCCCTCAGCCTCTAGGTC
>NW_017731491.1:1165174-1166369 GCF_001890085.2 Hipposideros armiger | reverse complement strand
AAAAAAAAAAATCTACAACCACTGTATAAGATGCACCCAGTTTCTAGACCCCAAATTTTTCAAAAAAGGGTGCATCTTATACATGGGGAAATACGGTACACACTCGATTTCAAAACCTTCATAGGTAAAAGAGAATGTAAGTTATCTCATTATTTTAATATTAATAACAGGTCAAAATGATAATATTTTAGATCTACTGGGCTAAATAAAATATATTCTTTTTTTTTTTTCATTGGGGAATTGGAGAAGGGGAACATTGTTGGGGAACTGGGGGAGGGGAACAGCCAAGTTGTTGTCCTTCAATCTTAGTTGTGGAGGGCGCAGCTAGCAAGTCCAGTCATCATCCAGCCGCCTGTCAGCAGCTCGCAGCCGCTCAGCTCAAGGTGCCATGTCCTATCTTAGTTGCAGGTGGGCATAGCCCACCATCCCACGCAGGAGTTGAACCGGCAACCTTGTTGTTAGGAGTACGTGCTCTAACCAGCTGAACCATCCTGCCACCTGTTGGCTCAGCTAGGGCGCAGCTCACTGGCTCATGTGGGAATTGAGCCGGCGACCCTGTTGCTCAGAGCTCGCGCTCTTAAATAACTGAGCCACTTGGCCAGCCCTAAAATATATTCTTAAAATTAATTCCATCTGTGTATTTTTACTCTTAAATTTTGGATTATAGGCGTGGCTACTACTAGAAAATTTTAAATTCTATATGTGGCTCGCCTTATATTTCTACTGGAAATATAAGAGGCATTCTAAAGAATTTGCATATACAGTAAAACCTTGGATTGCGAGTAACGTGGTTTATGAGTGTTCCGCAAAACGAACAAGCATTTCTAATACATTTTAACATAGTAAACGAGCAATGTCTTGCAATACAAGTAGTTTGTTTCCAGAACGAATTATGCTCACAAACCAAGATATTACTGTCTATGTGCCCAAGCAAAATGTGAGTGAGGGTATTCACAGCCTCACTCTTCCTCCTGTGAAAAGACTGGAAATAAATGCTTATAAAAAGGGGCACACACACACACACACACACACTGCAGTTAAAATTATGAATTAGATCTATGTGTAGAAACAAGTTTTAAAACAAATGTTGAGGGCCGGCTGAGTGGCGCGTTGGTTAAGAGCTGGCTTGGGACGCCAGAGGGCCCCGGTTCGGATCCCACATATGAGGGCCAGTGACACTGCCCTCTACAGCTAA
>NW_017731491.1:1158427-1162049 GCF_001890085.2 Hipposideros armiger | reverse complement strand
ACCCCACAGATATCACTTCTAAGCTGGGAACTGACCAGAAGAAGCCAGGCCAGACAGGGAAGGACATTTCAGGCAGCTAGAGCCCAGAGAGGTCAAGAGTGCCTGCAGTGTGAACTGAGAATAGAAAATTCAGTGTCAGGGGCACAGAGGGTGTGTGAGGCAGCAGCCAGAGGCCAGAGAGCAGCATTCAAGGTCTCCTAAGCCATTCCTTGGAGCCTGGTCTTCATCCAATGGGCAAGGGGAGTCACTGAAGGGATTTAAGCAGAGGAGATATGGGGCTGGGTCAGGAGCTTAGGTAACTCTGCTGCTAGGAGGTTGGGGGGGGCGGGGGGGGCACGGGCCTGGAGGCGGGAGCCACTCAGAAGGCTCCAGCAGTGGTCCAGGAGGTGACGGCACCAGAACTGGTGGAGGGAAGCAGGTGGCAGTGAGCATTAAAGAAGTGGACTCTGGGACGAGGAGGTGAGGGGGGTGGGGTGGGGGAGTGGAGGTGCCAAGGGTGAGTCCAAGGGAGCTGTGGATGGATGCAGGATGAGATGGCAGCAGTACCCACTGAGATAAAAGGCCGGGAGAAGAGCAAAGAACTTCAGAGACAATAAGTTCAGTTTTGAACATGCTGAGCTGGAGGCCCTGGGAGTATCCAAGCAAGAGTTTTTTTCCAGTGTAATTAAAGTAGAGACCTGTCCACTCCACCAGTCCCACCACTGCAGGGAGGAAGAGGAGAGACGCTGCACCCTGCCCCCACCACCATTCACACCAGAGAGCGACAGCCACTGAATCCCTTCCCACCGTCAGGCTGGCAGGATGGCAGAATGAGAGCGTGTGGGGGGTGGAAGGTGAGCCTGTGGGTCTGACCTGGAGATCCTCCAGGGCACACAGCCAGAGACATACACAGAGCTAGGGGAGAGAGGGTCACAGGGGCCCTGGGACCTAGAAGACCTCTGCAAGCCTTTCCCAACATGAAGCCTCCACATGAATTCTACCAGCTCAGGCCTTGTCCCGCCCCTGCAGTGATGGGAGGGCTAGGCTCAGTGCTTTCTGCTCCAAGGTCCTCAGGAGAAGGTCCTTAGCTGACAGTCTCCCATCTGACTGCTTCATTTCACAGGCAGCGCTGAGATGCGGCAAATGCCCAAGGTCTCAGGTGAGCAGTCCCTGCCTGTCCACCTGGCACGTACCCCTCTGTAAGCTGAGGGACGGGACCGAAGCCCAGCAGGAAGGAGGGCCTTTGTTCCAGCCCTGGAGTCCCATTGGTGAGAGAGAAACGGTGCCCTATCAGGAGCACCTATGCACACGGCCCATCGCCAGCATCCCTAGAATATCTAGGTGTCACAGGAGAGACCAGGGATTGAGGCATCAGGCCCAGGATCCCCATAAAGCAGAGGCCCAAGCTTTCCTCCAGGACTCGGAAAGTTTCCAGGAGACCGGGAGAGCTCGGGCTGACCAGACCTCACCTACCACCAGTAGCTCCACTGAGGCCCTGGAGAAGGGCCCTCCATCAACAGGAGACTCACCAGCTTCTGGAAGAGATGGCCCATGGTGACCTGGCTGTCCCACTGCTGCACTTTGGGGCAGAGGTTGTCATAGAACTCTTTATGGATCTCATAGATGTCCTGGATCTTGTAGAAGATGGTTTCGATCTGCTGGATGGTGAGCACAGGCTGGGAGGTGGTGGCTGTGGCCTTCAGGGGTTTCATGGGCTGGGAGAGAGGAGGGAAAAAAGAGCAGAGGTGAGGGGCAAATAAACCAGAGCGTCCGCAGGTCCAGGACACTGATTAACCCTTCCTGCTACCCAGGTTCTCCCTAGACAAAGCAACAGGGGGCAGGGCACTGGAAGTGTGGTTCGTGTCAGGCAGCTGCTGCTACAGGCCCCAACAAACCATGTGCATCTGCGAAGAAAGGGAACCTGACAGCTAGAGCCTGGTCCGGCAGCCCTGCCAGGCCTCAGGGGTGATACCAGGACACATTTCCCTCACCCCTTGTCCCCTGAGGAGCCCCTGGCCTCCAGCCTGTACTGGGCTCACTTTTGAATTTAACAGGATCCATGTCTTTCTTCCACAATGGCCTCATGCTCCCAGTCACAAGCTCTCTTGTCACACTTCAGTGGAAGGGAGGGTTGACTGGGAACCCCTTAGGTGTTTCCTTCCAAGAAACAGAGAACAAGATTCTAGGACTTGGGAGTACAGTCTCAAAGAGACCTAAGGCCAATCTCAGCTGCACCAATATTTCACGTTCTCATCACTTAGCACAGAGAGAGTCAACAGGTGGCACACGTGCCACTGTCCTACTTCCTATACCCATGGCAGACATGGCTAAGTGATCACAATGATCTGTCTCACTGAGCCGGGTTGTAGTCTCAGGCTCTTTCTNCTGTCCCCATCTCCTTAGCCCCCAAGGAACCAGAGGCCCAGCCTCACTACCCATTTGCATGTCACTACGCTTTCCATGACTTCTGATCACACAGAGCCTCGTCTCTTCTGGTAGGCACAACAGATGCCATCACCCCGTTCTGCAAAAGGGAAAACCAAGACGCATTCACTCAATTCCTCGAGTATTTATGGAAAGCCTCTGTGCTGTGCATATACACTTCCTCTTAAGGGAGCAAAGGGTGGAAACGTGAATTAAAACTACAGACAGATAGTACTACTTTATACCTATCAATCTGGCCAAAATTTAAAAGTTTAATGATATCAAGGATTGGCAAGAGAGTGGAGGAACTAGGAACTTTCACAGACTGCTTGCGGGGGTGTAAATGAATTCAATTCTTTGAAGAGAAATTTGTTAATAATTAATAAATTAAAAATATGCATAGTTCAGGGCCGTCCGAGTGGCGAATTGGTTAAGAGTTGGCTTGGTAGATGGGGGAGGGGAGTTGTTTCTGTGTGAGGGGTTAAAAGGATAACTATTGCATTGTTCTGTACACCTGAAACTAACAATAAAAATTAAAAAAAAATAAAGAGTTGGCTTGGGAGCGCCAGCTCTGAGCAGCAGGGCCCAGGTTCGAATCCCACGTGAGGGCCAATGACGCTGCGCCCTCTATAGCTAAAATGGTGAACAACAGCTCGACCTGGAGCTGGGCTGCCATGAGCCGCTGGCAACAGTGGGCTGCTGTGAGCTACCGTGAGTGGCTGGCAACCAGCGTGAGTGGCTAGCAGCCAGTGTGAGCTGCTGTGAGCCGGCGTGAGCAGCCATCCAACGGCAAAAGAGCTACTGCCTCACCCGGGAAGAGCACAATGATCACAATACCAACATGGGCCAGTGACGTGACGTCCTCCATAACTAGACTGAAGAACAAAAGGACAGCAGCTTGTCTGGTCCCCTCCCCAATTTCCCAATAAAATCTTAAAATATATATATATATGCATAGTTCAGCCTACTACTTAGCAAATCCACTTCTGTATACAGAGCTCTGCTATCCAATACAGGAGCCACTCACTATGTACATCTACTGAGCACCTGAAATGTGACTATGCCAAACTGAGATGTGCTGTAAGTGTAAAATACCATATGTCCCCATGTATAAGACGCTCCCATGTATAAGATGCACCTTAATTTTGGGGCCCGAAATTTGAAAAAAATGTATTACATAGTTATTGAACTCAAGTTTTATTCATCATAAAATTCATAC
>NW_017731491.1:1154232-1156482 GCF_001890085.2 Hipposideros armiger | reverse complement strand
CAATTCCCCAGCGTTGTTCCCATCCCCCAATTCCCCAATAAAAATCTTTAAAAAAAAAATGTTGATTGAACTGCAAAATACATTATACACACACACACACACACACACACACACACACACACACACACACGCAGTGCCGAAAAAAATGTGTACGTATTTTAAGAAAGGAAAAAACTGTATTTAGAATTGTAATACTCAATATATACCAATAACAAAAGATGAATACAAGTCATGTGTATATATTTTTTTGGCACTCACAGTATATTCTATATATAGAATACATATATACATTATGTCCATTTAAAAAGTCCATGCAATGCCAGAAAAAGACATAGATATGTAGTAAAACAACAAACTACAACCTAGAAGGCTACACACCAAATTCATGCCAGTAGCTACTTCTAGGTCAAGAGGAAAGGGGAGGGGAGAGATTTCATCCTTATCTGCAATGCTTTATTGTTTTGATTACAACATTGTGCCGTATATCTTCAGAGCTTGCCATCTGTAATTCTGGGAGGTGAGCTCACAGTTGTTTGCTACATTATTCTCTAGATTTTCTGGTTTAAATTTTTTTCAGGGAAGGAGCAAGGAGGTTCAGCTGCTGCAGGGGCTTCCTCGGAGCTCCCACCAAAGTGCTGGGGAAAGTGCGCTGCCCCAGAGCCCCACCACGGACCACTCTGCTTTTGGCAGAATCCCTGTGCTCCTCAAGGACCCAAAGAGGTGGGGTGGGGAGCCTGGAGCAGCCCAAGGAAGCAGGCAGTGGGGCCCAGGAAAGCCAGAGGGAAAAGTGAGACCTGGGACACTTGCAGAAAAGCCAAGGTCAGAGGCAGGCAGGTCTCAGCCCCAGGCAGGCCAGGCTTTTCAAACAGAAAAATCTTGGGGGAGGGGCAGGAAGGGATGAAGTCTGTTTCCTTTTCCAGAGGGAGTACTAGCCCCCCTGTGTCCTACAGGGGAGGTGCTCGACAGTCACTTTCTAAACCAAAGTATAATAAAAATCATGGCCATTCTCCTTCCAGGTATGTGCTCTCCCTATCCCCTTTCCCACGAGAAGGATAAAGGCTGGATGCCCAGGTTGGAACAGTCCCCTCCCATCCCACTGCCTAAGGGAGTAGCAGGAGGTGAGCCAGAAGCAGGAGCCTGGGGAGAAGGTCTGAGTGCAGGAGTCACTGGCCGCCCCAGGTGCTGTCACCCCCATAGGGCACCCTCGCCTACAGGGCCCAAGGCCCAGCCTGCCAGGGCTGTTAACTGAGAAGCAGGTGTTGCTTGGAAACAGCAGCTTGGCACAGCGGTGACCTCATCAAATGAACAGCAGAGATGCTAACTCCCTTCTGTCCATGATGGATAATCAAATACCCGGAGACCAGCGGAAAAGAAACCGCCTCCGGATGCCTGGCCCACCCCAGGTCCACCCCGGCCCTCCCAAGCCTGCAGCCCCAGGGGCTTCAGGCATCAGTTCATGAAGCTCGGGGAGGCAAGGTGGGGAGCAAATTCATGACCAGGTCTGTGGAGCTGAGACCAGAATGGGGGACCCTGGACAGCAGGGTCCAAGTGACAAAGATAAACTGGGGAAGTCTTTCCCCTATGCTCTGAGCTAGTTGCCTTCCTGCCCCCAAGTTTGCTCTCTTTTGCCCTCAAGTGCCCCCAGCCAATCAGCTCGAGCTCCTGGGACCAGTCCAGAGTGATGACTGGTGTTCACCATCCCTGACCTTGGGTGAGCACTCTGGGGCTGCCAGACCCAGAAGCATGGAATTCCCCTGCAATACCTTCTAGGGTGCCCCTTCCTAATAATACTACTAATAATAGCAATAGCAATAATAATAACAGGAATGAAAACTGCTGACTATTGAATATTTACGAATTTACTACGTTCCAGGCCTTGTTCTAAGCACTTTTCAAGTATTAACACACTCAGTCCTCACAACACTCCAATGAGATAAATACTTTTATTACCCTCATGTTTACAGATGAGGAAGCCGCATCTTGGAGAGGTTGGGTAAGTTGACCAAAATCACAGGTTGAATTGGTGGCAGAGCCAGGATTCAAACCCAGCTGGGACCTGGCTCTAGAAGCTGCACTTGTCCCTACAACACTGCTGGTCTCTCAGGACACAGGCCTCAGGTCCTGTGATGTCTCCCTCAATGCCCTTCCAAGTTCTCCCTAGTCCCAGTGGTCAAGGTCACGGTGCACTTATTCATTCATTCATTCATTCGTGTACTGAGCACTGGGCTGGTTCAGGCCGGGGGGGGGGGG
>NW_017731491.1:1147572-1152753 GCF_001890085.2 Hipposideros armiger | reverse complement strand
TTAGCTATAGAGGGTGCAGCATCACTGGCCTGCATGTGGGATCCAAACCTGGGCCCTGCTGCTCAGAGCTGGTGTCCCAAGCCAACTCTTAAAAAACGCGCCACTCGGCCAGCCCAACGCTAATTTTATCTATTTTTCTGCTTAATTTTTGTTATTTTTTTAATGAAAAAATGTTATTTTTATTTTTCAATTACAGTTGACATGCAATAGATTCGTTTCAGGTGTACAGCACATTGGTTAGAGTAAACACTAATTTTACAATCAGGGGAAAAGGTATTAAAATTCATAGTTGAGGGGCCGGGCGGGTGGCTCAGTTGGTTAGAGTGTGAACTCTGAGCAACAGGGTTACCAGTTCGATTCCCACATGGGCCAGTGAGCTGCGCCTGAGCTGAGCTGCCGCTGAGCTGCCAACAGGCAGCCAGATGGCTCAGCTGGTGAGAGCACGTGCTCCTAACAACAAGGTTGCCTGTTTGAGATGGTGGGCTGTGGCCCCCCGCAACTAGACTGAACGCGGTGACTGGACTTGGGAGCTGAGCTGCGCCCTCCACAACTAAGGTTGAAAGACAACAACTTGACTTGGAGCTAATGGACCCTGGAAAAACACAATGTTCCCCTTCCCCAATTCCCCAGCACTGTTCCCTTCCGCAATTCCCCAATAAAATCTTAAAAAAAAAAAAATTCATAGTTGAAAAAAAAACTGATACTGAAGGATAAAGAGCCCCTCCTCAGTTGACCTTCCTTCGGCCTCAAAGCCCTCTAAGATGCCCAGGCTGTACTCCAAAAGCCCTCCAGGAGACAGGGTCTGGAAACCTGCCACAAAGAGAAGGCAAGGGAGGGGAGGGTGCATTTCCCTGGAAGAGAGAAGCCTGAGTCAGCCATGGCTGATGTGATGAAGGGCTGTACGGAAAGCAGCCTTTGACTTAGTCTGGGTCACTCCGGAGACTCAGGAGCAGCAGGAAGTCCTGGGGGCAAGTGTGGACTCACTAGAGCTGTCCCCCACTGTGGCATAGGATCCGGTAATGAGCTTTCCGACAAGAGAAGCACTCTAGTTAGGGAATGGGTGACCCAAGGCTGTACTGGAGGGAACACCAACACTGAGGGAGACTAAAGTCAAAGTGATTGCTGGCTCACTCTGAGAGCGAGCCACCAGCTTGAGCCGGACCCAGCAGTGAGCTCTCAGCCAAGTTTCACTCCATCCTCACCTGTCTCACTGGGATGGTGGCAGCGCCCAAGTCTGTCCACCAGAGGAAGTCTCATCTACCCAAATACCCAAACAGCGCTCTGACTTCTGGCTCCCTCGTCCTCCCAGCTCTATAAAATCCAGGCACACTGATAAAGGCAGGAAAAAGCAGAAGCCCTCCTTCTGACCCTCTCAGCGTTGCAACCAACAAACCCTTAATGTCTAGCCCTTTGCTAGGGAAGTAGGATGGGGTTCAACCTGGTGCAGGCCAGGCAGTGTGGGTTTGAGCCCCAACTCTGCCACTTACTAACTGTGGGCGAGTCCCTCAGCATCTCTGGGCCTCAGCAGTCTCATTTGTAAAACTGGGAGAATATTATTGTACTTTCTCAAGAACACTGATGGGAAGATCGAAAGCCATAATGTATATAAAATACTGAGTACGTGCCTGCTACGCAGAAGGCACATAATCCATTGATGTTAGCGGCTACTATTCTCATTATTCACCCCACAAACAATGTACCAAGTGTCTAACGCGAGGCCAGGGTTGGGGGTGTTCAGGGGGGTGCTGTTCTGTGGCTCACGAATCATTGCCCCCATTGAGCCTCCCATCTAGGAAGGGAGACAAACCACAAGGAAACAATTGAACACATCATCACACAAACATGCAATGAGGGAAGTCAGAAGGGGATGTCCCAGGTCAGGTGCTGAAGGGCAGCTTCCCCAAGAAGTGGGGGGTTTACCCTGAAATGGAAGCACGTGGGCACGGGAACAGGATTCCAGGCGGACTTCCTCAGGGCCAGGTCCTGAGGCGGGAACAGGCTCGGTGAGAGAGAAGCGGGAAGAAAGCCAGTGACGCTGTGTGCAGTGGGCAACGGGGGAAGAGAGAGACCTAAAGCAGGGCAGGAGGGGTGGGCAGCGGCTAGATCATGCAGGCGAAGGAATGCGGCTTTTAAGCCCAAGCAATGACCTGGCATTCCCTGGAAGGATTTAAGCAAGGGAGTGACGGGGTCCAGTTTTCTTCTCAGGAGATTATTTTTATGACTCATGATCCCTGCTCTTGAGAATGTGAAATTCTGTCTGGGTAAACTGGAACAACATAAATGAAACAGCTTAAAGGACAAAGCAAGATAGGGTAGAAACCGACTTGTCCTTTAAGTGCCAACCAGGTGGTCTTGAGGTTGTGCTGATGCAACTTGGGAGGGCCTCTCAGAGGAGGTGACCGGAACAGGCTTTGAAGGTTGGGAAGATCTGAGCAGGTGGAGGGGTGGGGCTTGGGTAAGCATGCCTGGCAGAGAAACAGAAGGAACCAGGAGCCATGAGAGAGGGAATACTGTTCTCCCAGTCCCAGGTGGGCGGTCACATTCAGCTTCAAGGCTCCCAAGGTTCCGAAAAGGATGCAGGACTGGCCTCAGCATCACTGTCGTAGTTTATCCTTATTACCTCTACCCAGGAGACAATGGAGGGTCCAAGTCACCACAGAGTCCCAGAACCAGGAATCCCTGTCGCCGCTTCAGTGCAGCCCCCACCAAGGGGGGAATAAAGGAAACATGGAGAGACCCGTCCTGGGGAAGGCAAACGAGTCAGGCATTCTCAGAAGCTACTGGGGAAACACTCATCTGCCACCCACGCAGGAACAAGGCACAACGGCTCTGCTTCCTCCTCAACTTCCCACTCTGTCTACAAAAGGGGAAGACATGGGCGCTCACCAGCCACGGGTCACATGCACAGGGTCTGCCCTTGGCCGTCAGACAGTTCTCAGGACAAGGTTGGGGACCTATGGTCTCAGCTGTGATTTCGCTGGAGGGGGAGGGGAAAGCACTGGGTGTGTGCCCTGGACTAGCTGGAGACCCTCGAAGGCAGTTATTTTTATCTTGTGAAGCCCCTACAGGCCTTTGTCTGCTCTGTCCCCCAGCACCTTGCCTTTCAACACAGGGAAAAGAAATCGGCCCATTTCCTCCACCTCCTATCCCAGAGGCCTGGAGGCTGCCAAGGAGGCCTGTTCACTATCACCTAGTTGTCCTCCTCCTCCTCCCTGGGACCCAGGCAGCAGGGCGTCGCTAACCTCTTCAAAGATAAGGAACCTGAGAGCCGTGGGCCTAGAAACTAGAAAGCAAACTGCCAGAATGAGAGTCTAAGAGAAGAGGGCCAGTTATGCCCAGCGGTGGGAGGTGCTGTGGGTGATGGTGCAGCCAGATGCAGCACCCGCCCAGCTCATTACCCAGAGTCAGGAAGATGCAGAATTACATGCATTTGGGTTTGTCTCCCTCCACCCCCACCTCAGCCCAAGCTCCCAGACAGACCCATTTCACTTATCACCTGAGCCCGCCAGGAACCTGGAGGGGTCCAGGTGACCAGACTTTGCCCAGCGAGCAACCAGGGGGCAGGAGTTGAGAGGCCTGTGTGTGGCGTCCCTGTCTGTGCCTGTGTGTACACAGTCTTAGGTACACACATCTAGTTGTTTGCATTTCAGGAAGTATTAAGCTGAGAACACTGAAACACGTTAGGAGCAGAGTTGTGGGAATGGGGGTGGGGTGCCGAGGGCGTAGAAGGAGAAGGGAGCTTGGAGGACAGATTTTCGTCTCCTCTGAGCCCCGCCCCTTTGTCAGATCACCACCAAAACAAAGGGTTTAGCTACCGGCTAGCTGAGAAGGGTGGGGTGGGAGGGGGAGGGCTTGGTGCCTTATCTCTGAGGCTTATCATCTGAGGCTGTGGCTGTGGAGGGTCCAGCCCCCTCTTCCTGGAGCCTTCAAGCCACAGGCCAGGCCTCCCAGCTGGTAACCTCCCTCCCTTGCTCTAGCTTCTGCTCAAGAAAGAACCTGTCAGGGGCCCAGTCTCATAGTTTTTGCCCTTGGGGCAGGAGCTGTTTGAAAAGGGAGGCAGGGAGGGAGTGTCTTGGCCCCTAAATCTGTTGTTATCTTTGCTCCTGGAAAAAAAAACGGAAACTCAAGTTAGGCCCAATGACAGATGAGAGCCTCAAGTTTGGAATCTAAGAGTGGCAGGCTGCTGATGAGGACGGCGGCCTCCCCTCTCCTTAGGCAAAGGGCGTGTTGATAGAGAAAAGCAAGCCCTAACCTGCAACTCTCCCAGCGCTGGAGAAAATAATAGCATCAGCTAAGACTTTGGCTCTTTTTAAAGAGCTTCACCTACAAACTCATATAATCCTCACAACAACCACACGGACAGAGTACAGTAAGTCCTCACTCAGCGTCATCCATAGGCTCTGCGGCTTTAAGCAACACCAGTCTTAACCATAGCTCATTGATATAAAGAAGAGCTAAGTTTCTACAGCATCTCATCAACGTTCTAACAAGGCTGTACAACTATTACGTAGTGTACCCAGTTTGCAGATGGGGAAAATGAGGCCCAAGGGTTCATTCATCCGCTAAAGGCCTAGAGTCACTAAGTGGTCAAGTGGGGATTCAAATCCCAGGGCTCTGGTTCCTTTGTTTGAACTCCTTTCTAATATGCATCCTTTTACTAACGACAACTACGTCTCCTTATTTTGGTACAGTAATTCATAATTTATATGAGGTATTTCACATGCATCTGACTGGTTATCTGGCTGTCCTTCTTCCTTCAGTTAATATTTGAGTGCCTAAGTAGCTGGCATTGTATTAGGTTCCCAAAAAAATCACCTGGTTTTCTCAACTCCATGAAGAGAGAAGGTAATGGCATTATACTCATCCTCATATGAGGAAATTGAGGCTCAAGAAGGTTATGCATGGCTTCCCCAAAGCCAGTGGTTTTTCAAACCCTGCAACCCACGTAAGAAATAACATGGACTAGTACATACGCATACACATGCACACAACAAACTGAAAGCTTCATGAAGCAGTGCTTATCATGTGTGATACATGCTGGTGTTTTCTTCTTCGTTTTTAAATGCTGGTTCAACCCGGCAAGTTGATTTCACAACCCACTAAGGATTGAGACCCACAGTTTGTAAAACAGTTGCCATAAGTCTACTATTAATGGCAGAGCCAAATCTTGCCCTACTTCTG
>NW_017731491.1:1141975-1146606 GCF_001890085.2 Hipposideros armiger | reverse complement strand
CGCCACTCGGCAGGCCCTAAATCAGTTTCTTAATCATAAACAATAGATTGTTTTTCATCTGAATCATAGAAATCTCCTACCTCTACTTCAGATAACTACTTAAAAGCCTGTGACTTCCCAACATCCCCCGAGCTATTCCAGACTTAACTAACTCTTGAATAATTCCCTCCCAGAAACTAAATAAGTTTTAACATTTCCTCAGGCCAGTAAGGCTGATTCTTTCCAAACCCATTCTGGGCCTAGCTCCTGGACAATTGACACCACCTGAGTGACTGGTGAATGACCATAGGCTCTACAAGAGCTAACGGATTTATTAATTAAAATCTATTTTTCCTCATTCAGGGGCCTTAGGGATATGGATGATACCCCAACAAGATTGCCAGTCGCAACCAAAGAAGCCAACACAGTCTTCCAGGTGGATCTCGAGACCCCTTCCTCTCATCTGAGATCAGATAGGGTGAGAGTTCCATGAATCCCCCAAATAGGCAGGGACAGCTCTACGCCCTTGTCCAGCAGGAAGTAGATATAGAAGAAAAGACCTCCTGTCCCTCAACTTCCCAGAGATTTTATGGGGATCACATCTCTCAAGGGGAAAGCAAGGCAGGAAGTTAGGCATTGGGTCTCTGCATTCCTGCACATCCAACACAACCCACAGAATGTGACCGCCCAAAAGACCTCCCCTTCTCCACTCAAAACTTCCCGTTTTCATTGTAATTATCTACCCCTGTGGGGAAACACGGGTACAAAATACCCGACTGGATTAAACCAGTCACTGGCACCTGCACAATCTAAAAAGATGAGGTAATAACCTCTTGTCAATCACAGATGTCCATCATGTGGTCCCACACCCAGGGAGAAATAGCCCATTCTAGAGAAAAAGGGATAAAAACTCTAAGTCCTGGCCAGTCAGCGCCTTTTGAGCTTCTTTTGCTCGGCCCGCTCCAAACTCTTTGGAGTGTAATTTCTCTTCTAATAATGGGCCCTTGAACCATTCTCTACTGAAGTGTACTATCTCTTCTAATAAATTGCTTTTTCACTACTTTGCCTCGGTATCTCGTTCAATTCTTTGCTCAAGACGCCAAGAACCTGGAAATTGTGCCGAGGAGGGCCCACTCTCCGGCAACAGTAAGTACATATATGTTGTATCTGATAATTCTTGTAAGAATGAGTTTCTACTGATCTCCATCTACAAGTATTATTCCTCCTTTATATCATCGTATGTCTCAGACTGCAAAACATCCAGGGAAAGAACTTTACATGCCATAATCACCCCACATGATCTCCAGACGCATCTAATAAGTACTTTCTTCAAAGGCAGTACTTACATCTGTGTAGTACTTTCACCTTCTGAAAACATTTTAGTAGTATTCTCCACCCAGACTGATTCTCACAACAGTGCCTCCATCTTGGAGAGGAAACTTCAGAGGGCTAGGGTTGATCTAATGCCTCCGAGCTATGGCATGTCTCAAAATGGCACACTTCCACCGCACGCCTCCACCGCACACTTCCTGCCACAGGGCCTTGGGGTGGCACGAATGGTTCACCATTCCAGGGAGAAGGAAGGACCGGGACCAGGAATGACAAAGACTGATTGATAGAGATTCCCAGAGCACAGTGTGCAGGCGATGGCTAGGCCTCCACCAGGACAGGTCGATTAGTAACGCCTGTGCATGGTCATGGGTGATGGAGTGTTCACCAACACCAACCTGATTGTGGTTCTTATCCTGCCTTTCCCAGGGCAGGTAATGAAGAGTTGAGGCTGAGAGGCACAGGCCCTTCCTGGCAATGACTCCGGCTGCCTGACACCAAGCTGTAAGCAGAGCAATACCACAGGCTCTGCCCACAGAGAAAGACTGTGGTCCAGGTCCCTCTTCCTTTCCAACTCCAAAAGCAGTTTTAGATCATAAAACACTGTCCAACAGAAGGGCTCAAAGGCCCAGAACATGTACTCACCAGCAACAGGGCTTCCAGCTGGTTAATGTAGATCTCTTCGCTGGCCAGGAACCCCGAGAGAACCAGCTTCCTCATCTCCAGGCCTTTCCCAGCTTCCACCTGTACAAACCACAAGCCAACAGCTCATGAGAAACGAGGCCAGAATCCCGAGTGGCCCGCTTCCTTGTCATTTGTCTCTTCTTTAACGCACACTTTTGTTGGAGATAAAAGCCAAATATACCTAGTAGAGAAAACTGGGCAAATACAGAAATATAAAAGGGAAAGACAACCACCCATATTCCTACTGCTAACATCTTGCTTTTTCTCTCCCAACCTTTTTTCCACATTTCCTTATTTTACACCCATCCATCCACCCACCTATTCAACCTTATAATCAGCAAGATAACCAAGGACCTGGCCTCATGTCTGGGGGCAATTTAATGGGGGGACATCGTTAAGAAGGGACATCAGAGGAAGGACTGAGGCAGAGCATGGGTCACGTAGGCAGGCACAGCAGGGGCTGGAGGAGGCTCCCAGAGGAAGGGACTATACACTGCGCGTAGCGGGTGGAGAGAATGGGATGAAAGTGGTCATAGGAACCCCAGCTGTGTGGCCTTCTAGCTAAACCTCTGACTCTTATCTTCCGGTCCCCGGGGGCAAACTCCCACAACAAAAGGTGTTAACTGTGGGGCTCTCAACCTTTATCCCTCGCACCCCACCCCCACCACACCTCCCCGCATTTCCTGACTGCCTCCTTGTGTAAGGCACTGACCCCAAGCGGCCTCCCCACCCTCCACTCCTCTCTGGTAAAGATCAAACTTCATTTAGCCTTGAAGGCCCATCTTGCTAATCTCTCACCAAGATGCTCTCCTTCGGTCCCACACCTCCCCCTGCTGTGGTCCAGACCCAGGGGCACCCTGCTCTGCCCCACCCCCATTCTTCTAACAGATCTCTACCTCTCTTCTCCCTCCTCAGCTCCACACACCAGAGCCAGATCAAATCTTTTGAGATCGCCACCTTCCACCCGATGCTTGCCAGGCACGTAATATCAATACAGCAAAATGTGATTATCTGGAGATCTGGTTAGGTTATGCGTCCATGTATTTATCCATTCAACACATATTTACTGAATGCCCACCAGACCCTGCACACACAGCAGGAAACAAGTATACAGTAGCCCCTACTCTCATGTGGCTTATATTCTAGTGGGACAAAAAGACGTTAAAAAAAGAAGTAAATACAAACATAAACGGTGATATGGGGTCCAGCTTAGCCTTTAAACACCTTTAGTGGCTCCTAGCGCCGCTCCCTATCCTTGTACCTCTCCCACAGTCATCAGATCTCTGTCTTCCCAACATGCCAGGAGCGTTCTCCCCTCTGAACTTTGGTTCTTGTTACCCCTGCTGCCTAAAAGTGCCTTTTCCTACCCCAGCTTTTCTCTTGTCTGAATCCCACCTCTCCTTAAGGCACAGCTGACGTCTCTTCTCTGGCCCGCAGCGGCCGCTGTCATGTCGGAATCTGCGGCACTGACCCTCCACCCTGACCCGTGCCCCATCCGGTTACCTGCCCTGTGATTTCCCATGGCCTTTGAAGCACCTGCATCAGCCTCCTATGTACTTTCCTGAAGCTCAGCACCACGTGATACCCCTAACATGTGGACACCTAACATTTACTGAGCCTTATAAGTCCTCCCCACTCTCTCATTTAGCCCTCAAATGCCTCACTAAGGTGGGTACAATATTTTTCCATTATACAAATGGAAACAAACAAGGCTTAAAAGAGAGAAGAGATTCGCCTAAGGTCACACAGCCAGGAAGTGGCAGAGCTGGGATTCCACCCCAGTCCTTGAACACCAAATTCCATGCGCTTCCACTGCTCTGGTAATTCCCTTACTCTCACGTTCCTTTTTCAAACATCGGCTGCTTACCTGGCGTCTCCNGGACTGGAGTCCCTACCACAGTGGACTGGAGTCCCTACCACAGCGGACTGGAGTCCCTACGACACTGTCCCTTCACTTGAAAAACATTACAATGCATTCCAATAAACTCCCGGAGACATCTACCACAGACTCAGTGTGTTGCAAAGTATCTGCACATTTCAATTGTTATTCTTGGCTAACAAATGTCAAGTACCCTGGGACACTGGGTGACACTACCTCATAATGTTAAGGACCAAGCAAGCAGACCTCCCCCCCACACACACACACACAAACTTTTTAAGTTTTCTTTCCTATAGAAATTTTAAGTCTCCTCCCTAGTTTCTTAGTTCTTTAGCCCCTGGCTTTGATTACTCTTCTAATCAGTTTCTGAATCCTAGACTAAAGATTGCTCCTAGCCTGAACCATAGAAGTCTCCTATTCCTCTGCTTCTTGATTGTTTGTAAATCAGTTTCTTTTTTTTTTTTTATTGGGGAATTGGGGGGAAGGGAACAGTGCTGGGGAATTGGGGGAAGGGGAACAGACAAGTTGCTGTCGTTTTTTTGTTTGTTTGTTTTTGGGTTTTTTTGTTCTTCAGTCTAGTTGTGGAGCACGCTGCTTCACTGGCCTAAGTTGGCACCATCATTGCGCTCCTCCCGGGTGAGGCAGATCAGTCGCCGGCTTCTGGACGGCTGCTCACTGTGGCTGCTGGCCGCTCACACTGGCTGCTGGCTACACACGGGAGCCCATGGCAACCCACTGCCACAGGGGCTGCAGCCTACGC
>NW_017731491.1:1111731-1136950 GCF_001890085.2 Hipposideros armiger | reverse complement strand
GTAGGAAACTATCAGCAATTTCCCAAGTCCTGAGAAGGGCGGCTTTCCCCCAGCTGTTTTCCCTTCCCCAGGGTGTTCTCATAGGCTTTTTCCACCCTTTCCCCAGGTGAGGGACTTAATCCTTAGCCTTCCATTAGTAAGCCAGCTATTAGCAGGTCTGTGCTGGCGGCTGCTGCCCCCACAAGTCTTTGAAATGGTATCTGACCTTGTGACAGAAGAACAGTGTCTTGCCAACAAGGTCCACATTCTAATCCCCCAAATCTGTGACTATGTTCTCTTATGTGGCAAACGGGACTCTGCAGATACGATTAGGTGGGAAGCTTATCCTGAACTATCCAGGTGGACCCTATGTATCACAAGGGTCCTATGAGAGGGAGGCAAATGGGTCAGAGAAAAGGTGATGTGACCACAGAAAGAGGGGGAGGGGGAGAAACTGTTGCAAGATTGGAAGATGCTAGCTTTGAAGACAGAGGACGGGGCCATGAGCCAAGGAATACAGGAGGCCTCTAGAAGCTGGAAACGGCAAGGAAACGGATTCTCTCCCCTGGAACTTCCAGAAGGAACACAGCCCGGCTGGCCTTTGTGGACTTGTGTGTGCGTCAATAAATTTGTCTTGTTTTAGGCCAGTAAATGTGTGGTAATGTGTTGCAGCAGCATTAGGAAATAAGTATGGACGCCAAGCTTTAGGGAAAAGACAACAGTTACTTATTGATGGCCTCACAGGTACCAGGCACTGTTCTAAGCATTTTCCATGGATTAACTCACGGGAATCCCACAGTCTGGAAGGTTGTTACCATTATTCCCAAGTCACAGAGAGTGGCAACTGCCAGCTGCCTGGAGCTGTCCGCACCACAGGCAGGCAGCACACCCTCTGAGAAAGAAGATCAGCTTGGAGCAGGGCCCAGCCCCAGGCCCCCCAAGGTCAGACCTGAGGCGGCCTCCCTGCACATCACACAAACCATGCTGCTTCCCCAGCCTGACACATGGGAATTCACCCTCCATGTTGGAGGTCAGTGCTCCCCTGCTGCACCCCATTCTCCTCTTATTCCCTGCTAATTGAGGATTTGCCTGAGAGCCCGGAAGTCACGTGGGGCACACTGCTCACTTAACTCTAGAGCTGGTTGGACTAGGACCTGGATCAAGGCCTCGTGATTCGCAGCCCCCACCAAGCCTTCTGCCACCCTGGCATGAGCTCAGAACCTTGTGTCAGCCCACGTCAGCAAGACCCTCTCCTCAAGAGACCCCCACCTCAGAGTTCCATCTCAAAAGGGCACCCCCAAGAGTGCCCCACTCAGGGCCACATTCATTCTGATGTTTTGGCTGGCATGAGGGTGGAGATGCTATGAAAGGAGGTGAAATTAATTCTGTGCATTTCACCACAGAAGGCCTCCCCTCAGTTACCACCAAAAACCTCTTCCATTTTTTCTTTGCTTTACTCACACCCCACATGTTCCTGGTTTAGAATCATCTGGAAATTCACAATTGTTTCTTGAATTCTTGTGGGGCTATCCTTAGTTCATCAATGCCAGGGCTTAACATTTATTCATTCATTCACTCATGCATGCATTCATTCATTCTCCATTAGGTGCCAGGTCCTAGAAATACAAGTGAGGGAGACAGTCTCTGTCCCCACAGAGCCCTCTAGGGGTGCCCACATGCCCAGAAACCTCAGGGTTCATAGACCCACAGCCTATGCCATGTTTCTTGCCAGTCCCCCAGCACAGGAAAGCTGCCTTCTCAGTGACACTGTCCCCACTTCCTTCCCAAGCAGAGCTTATGAAATGCAGCCACGTTCATTCCTAGCATTTTACACAATCTGATGGGCTGAAATTCTGTCAGCTCAAGGCCTCCAAAGGCCAGTCCAGTCACTCTGGGCAGAGACAGTATCTACAAGTGAGGCTTAGCCAGCTCTGGCCTGGTCTACTACAGCAGAGCTAAATAAAGCCTCCACGGTTTGGTTCTAGGCCAAGAAGCTTTGATCTCCTCCAAGGCAACCGTAAGGACTGTGATTCACAGCCTTAGGCCAAGTGGCTCTGCAGACAGCAGAATTCAGCTATGGGCTACACCAGTTTACAAGGAGCAACCAGCAGTGTCTGCTCAGAGCAGATGCCACTGGGTCTAGGGGCTGTGCCCATGCCAACCATCAGCCTCAGGTCAGCTGGCACCTCTATGAGTTGAGGTAAGGCAGGGACACCCAGCCACTCTCCTCCCCTCCTCAGCACCAGGCACCAGGGAGGTGTCTTTCAGCTAATTCCTCAGCAGAATATAGAGCAGAGAGCACAGGGGCAGCTGCTGGGGAACGAAGCCCAAATTCCAGCTGCCGCACTCTCCTGAAGGGTGGATCTCTGTATCCTGGGCTCCCAGCTCTCCGAAGCTTCAGGCAGGTCCCGTGGGTCCAGTCATGTTTCTACACTTCAGCTGTTCATATCCCAACTTGGTAGATGTGTCATACTCACAATACCACCTGCACTATTATTTACTTAATATTGTTCTTTACAACTGACTTCTTAAAAGCACAGCCTTATCCCGTGTATGACATCTGAAATCATAGGAAAGATATACAAATCATATGTTTCTAATATACATTATAATATATACTAACTATTAAAATGCAAAACATATATCCAAGTGCCACCTAAAATCATCTCTTAAATCATCACATATGTGGCCCCCACTTTGGGAAACACCCAAGTGAGGGACATAGGCACGGCCATCACTGCAGGTGGAGGGAAAAGAGACCCAGGCAGGTGAGACAGAAATACAGGCATTTCAGACAACCCATTACAAATTGGCACAGAATAACACCTGAAGGGTTCATCTGCATTACAAAAGGATTTTTATTCCTGACAAATGAGTTCCCTGAAATAGCAGCTTTTATATCTCAAGGTCCCTATCAGCACTACGTACCTTTAAATAGAATTGTATGAAAGATTTTTGGAAAGCATACAACGTTTTACAGATGGGAGGTGATATTGCTATTGGTATTTGCATTATTATTAGTTTATTGATGATTAACTCCTCAAAGGGAAATGTGGATTCAAAGATACAGCAAACTCCAGCTCCAGCTCGAGAGAAAACCAGTCATTTTCTCACATCTGTCCCCCAGGAAGAGGAAGCATCTCGGAAATTACACTGAAAACAGGATTGATTTATAGGACTGGCATTTGGACACATGCTCAGGAACACGACGATTGTTTAAGGTGAGTACTCTTGAAGTAAAGTAATAGCAGAGAGAGAACGGTCTTGGATTCCTACCAGGTGCTGAGAAACGTCTATCTTACAAGAGCTTGCCAAAACCATCTGCAGCTCAGGACAGGGACACAGCCTCCAGAAATGCCCCCTTGACCACACACATGCACACGCACACACATGCACCCAGCCCAGTCCTGACTCAATGAGAAGTGGTTTCTCCTCCTCTAAATTTAGTTCCCTTTTATCAGAACCCTTCTCATGGCCCTGATTACTTTCTCATTATATTCCTACTACCGTGTTTTCCCGAAAATAAGACCTAACTGGAAAATAAGCCCTAGCATGATTTTTCAGGATGCTCATAATATAAGCCCTACCCCCCAAACGTAAGCCCCAGTTAAGATCGTCAGCCAGACATGACTGTTTGAATAAATGTAGATTTTTGTACATGAATAAATGAATAAATGTAGATTGTTACAGCAAAAATTAATATACAACCCAGTCTTATTTTCGGGGAAACACAGTATCTGTGCACTCATCCTCTTGCCCTGAACTGTGAACTTTGTGAGACAGGACCATACCTTGTTCATCTCGTCTCCTCCCCATGCCAGGCAGAATGCTTTAGATAGAACACAGTCTGGTGGTGTTTGTTGAATGAATCAACGAGCCTTCTCACCACCTCTCTGCAGCCACCCTGTTTATCTTCTCCCTCTACAGGTGGCCTAGCCTGGTAGAGGAAGAGAGCATACTAGAGGTGTTCAGGATGAGACAGGGGACCTGGAATTCCCCAACTCTCAGGTAAGGCTCCCTCCCCCCATGCTGGAGACAAGACCAGGAACACTGAGGCAGCAAGGTAGAGGGGAGGCCACAGGGTCTAGGAGGGTCAGTGTTTTTAGGTGTGATATGTGCCCAGGCAACCATGTGCTGCCTCCTTAGACCACGTCTGAGACGGAACAAGACCAGGGACATGGTACACCCTTTGCAGGCCCCATCAAGCCTCACTCATTTCACAAATTCACTGGGCACCAGCCAAGCACCAAGCACCATGCAGCATTCCGTAATGAATAAATACAATGTGGCCCTTGCCCTCGAGAATAGGATGTACTCGAGGAGGCAGTGGCCTAGAGTTCCAAGCAGAATGAAATATGGGCTAAGACCAAGGTGGAAGCCAGAGCCCAGGGGAAGGGTGGACCCATAGGGCATCATATGAGTGGGACCCCATCTGTGCTGAGAAGCGTTTCTCAGAGAAGGCCCATTAGGAACCCCACATACCTTGATCCACACCCTACTGAGCTCCCAGCCAGAACTCCCTGTTCATAATCGGACATTATCCCATCCTGTCCTGGTGGGGAGGCTGATCAGACCCTAAGTACACAGGCCTTCGTGGGCACATTGAGGAACGTGACTTCCCCCCAGCGCTCGGAGCTAGCACCAGATGTGAGGAGTGGAACACTAGAAACTGCCAGCCTCCCATTACAGCTCCTCTCTGCTCTGCACCCTGGCCTACAGCTATTGCTCCACCCAGACTCCACAAAACAGCCATCTACCGTGGGCCTGCAGTCTATTTTTACCTGCATTAGCTCCTCCTCAGAACCAGATTATATTGTGGGTGGGACCGGGCTGTGATCCCCATCTTGCAGAAGAGACAAAGAGGCCCAGAGAGGCTCAGGGACAGCCTCCTGCCCACAGCAATGCTCTGTGCACCATATCCTCTAGGGTGCAGTGTTGCCTGGGCAGACAGGCCTGGGGCCCACAGATGGGTGCTCTCTGTTGCACAGATGGGCAGCCTGGCTTGCAGTCTGCAAATTCCCTGCCATACTTCCTAACTGGCCCTCCCTTCTAGTCACAGAACAGAGAAGAGGTGAGCAAAAGGCTGAGGTCAGAGCTCTTAGAAGTGGTCTAAGGAGAGAGAAAGGAAGACCGGTGTGCCATGCCTGAAGCAGCACTGGTGTGGTTTCAAGGTGGGGGGAGTCCTGCCCCCGGGGAGGAGGTGAAGAAAAGGGAAGGGATTGACGCAGCCACTCCCCTCCAGCTATACCTTCAAGACAACTTCTCTCGTGGGGCATGGCTGTCGAGCGTGCCAGCTCCACAGTGGGTGGGCTGGGGTCCAGCAGATGCTTCATGCCTATGCCCGCCTTAGGAAAAGTGCCTACCCGGCTGGCTTCTGCCTCAAAGCCAGATGTCACCTCCCTGTCTTCAGCAGATCCAATTCTTTTCCATCAAGGAAGCTCAGTGATCTCTGGCTCGCTCTCTCTCCAAATGCTCTTTTGCCCTATCCCAGATTCACCAAATCTCCTTCTTAGGAAGAGTGGCCCCCTTGCCTGAACTTCTTAAGGGCACTTATACCACGGTTGCCATAGAAACAATGAAGTATGGCCTCCTGGTTTCAAATCAGCCAGCTCCTCTGGGGCAGCAGGCTCACGCCACTGACGTGCCCACCAGGTGACTCATGTCACTGACAGAGAAAGCCCCCAGCACAGCTGGCCTGGGGAAAGCCAACAACCACTCGCCCTGAGGACAACTGGTCCAGAGGAGGAGGCAGGCACAGCACTTTCTCCCCCAGGAACAGCTGCCAGGGAGCACAGCCCCTCGCATCCCCTCGCAGGCATGCGCCAGCCTCTTAGACTGAGTGAGGTTTGAGCACCAATCAGCCATTTCTGCCCACACACAGCTTCGGCAGTAGATAGAGAACTGCTAGCCCTGCCTCCTCTCCCCACCCCCCACCCCCCACCAAGCATCCAGGGCGTGTCACATTCCCACCTTCACAGCCACCAAGAAGGGGGACCCTGAGCCAGGGCTGGTCGGGGTTCCCAGCTCGCATTCCTCCAGGAGAAACACATCTTCATCCTCCAGAACCTTGTCCAAAAAGCCTATTGCCTCTTCTTCCTCTTCCATGGCAGCCGGAGCCGCGGAGCGCAAACAGGAAGCAGGGTCCACGCAGCAGCAACAGCAGCAGCAGCAGCAGCAGCAGCAGCCGTTGCCGCCGCCCGGGAGGGAGGCAGGCGGGCAAGGAGGGGAAGAGCGTGCAGGGCAGGCCTAAACCAGCATGCTGGCCTCCCTGGAGTCAGTCCTGGCACCTGGCCACCGGCTCCCGATGAAAGGCTCCATTATGAACCTTTTCCTGCAGCAGCTTCCCAGCCCTCCTGAGCGCCGGGCTACGGGCCGGCCTCGCGCTGCGTCCCCACCCTGAGAAAGGGAAAGCGGGTCCTCCAGGACAGTCCCGCAGGCCTCTCTGCGGAGCTCCGGGCGGCCGCGGCCGCCTCGATATCAGGGCTGTCAGTGGAGGAAGGCGCGCCGGCGGAGCAGGAGGCGCCCCTGCGCGGCCACCGGGCCCTTCCTGCTGTGCGCGCGGGCCGGGCGCAGGCGGGGCCCCGCGCTCCTTGGCCGCCGCTTCCGAGGTCCGTCTCGGCGCCGCCGCCGACCCCCGAGATCCCGCCCTTTCTGGGCTCCGAGGTTCGCGTTTGCTATTAATACACAGGAAATGCACGACTTGAGTTGCGAGGTGGAGCCGTTCCCTCTCTGTGGTCACCGGGCCAGCGGGCTGGCAGAGGCTTCAGGAGCGCGGAGGAGGGGCGAGGAGGCCGCAGACGGGCCGGTCGCAGGGGGAGGTCTGCCTCCCAGAGACAGGCTTTATTTACAGCCCCTCTCCAGAGTCCGGCGTGCCGGCAGGGGGAGGAGCGGCGGAGCAGCTGCCCTCACAGCCTCGTGGACGACCCGAGCCAACCTCAGTGTCACCTTGGGGTCCCCACAAGCCTGAGTCCCCTTCTCACCTCTGCCTCAGGCTCTGACACCTTTAAGAAAGGGAGTCCAAGGCCTGGTGAGAAAACAGTTTCCAGACCCACCAGGGTTGCGGGAACAGGGCTTTGTGCAAAGGAGGCCTGACCTGCCTCACCATAACGGAAGCACAAGTGCCAGCCAGGGTCTGCAGCTGGAGGTGCCGCAGCTTCTACTCACACATGCTGCAGAGATTGGTAATACCACCTCCTTGGGGCTCTTTTCCCTCAAGAGGGGCCTCTGCCCAATACAGCCAACCCCGCAGGAGAGGGTGCACATGACCCAAGAGAGGGAACATGGGCAGCCCTGCCCACCCCCAGCCTGTTTCCCTTGGCTGCTTGAACAGTTACTGAAGCTGAACCCATCCAGAGAATGAAGGGACCCAGAGATGGGCACGCACCCACTCTCATGGGGGAGGAGTTTGGGGCAGCACCCACGAAAGCTTTTTCACAACACACCTAGGGCACAGATTGCAAACTGCAGCACCCATGATGGTGCAGATAAGATCAATCAGTGAAGAGAGCCAGTTGGGGACTGGGTGAATGGAAGAAACCGCTCAGCTCCAGCTGAGGGCTGCCAGGGGCAATACAGGCTCCAGGTTGCTCCATCTAGGATTGTTCAAGAAAAGCTGCAAATCTGGGTTCTTAGGAGATAGCTCTTGATTTTAAAACAATGGCAGATAAACTACATTTTTAAAAAACCATGGTGCAGTCAAAATAAAACACATCTGTGCACTGAATTAGGCCCACAGACAAGGTTGCTGCCTTCTTGCTTCTGGTTGTTTGTTTGTTTGTTTGTTTGTCTTTAAGCTGAGCCATCCTGCTACCTGTTGGCAGCTCAGCGGCTGCTCAGCTCGGGCTGGACTCAAACCGCTGTTGCTCAGAGCTTGAGCGAGCTCTTAACCAACTGAGCCACTCGGCTGGCCCTGCTGGTTGTTTCTTTAAGGGAAGGCTGGGAGACGTGTGGGGGAGGAGGAGGGGGGTTCCCTGAATGTCTCATCTCCTCTGTTCCCTTTCCTCATTGGACCTGGCATCTTGGAATCAAATTCAGCTTCACACACTACCATCCCACCACTTACCTTTGTAAACCTGTATAATAGGTGCCACCAACTACTGTGTTTCCCCAAAAATGAGACCTAACCAGAAAATAAGCCCTAGCATGATTTTCAGGGTGCTCGTAATATAAGCCCTACCCCACAATAAGCCCCAGTTAAGATCGTCAGCCAGACATGACTGTATTTGAATAAATGTAGATTTTTATACATAAATAAATGAATAAAATGCATCTTTTGAAGCAAAAATTAATATAAGAACCGGTCTTATTTTCGGGGAAACATGGTAGGTAGATCAAGTGAAAACTCAGGATTCTGGGTGGCAAGCCCCGAAACGCCAGCCCCACTCAAGCCAACCCCCCCAATCTCCCACCAGGGATTTCCCCATATCTCGTGCCCCCCCCCCCAATCTCCAGCCAGGGATTCCCTTGAAATCTTCCTGATTCTTCTAGCTCACAATTCTCTCTCCCGGTACACAGTTGCCATGACCAGCTATTGTGGTTCTTAATGATGCAGCATCTGAACTGTCCATCAATTTCTCATGTGTCTACCACAAGCCTCCTTATGCACATGTCACAGCCCCCTGTCAGGTGGTAACTGTGTGGCTACAGGGGGAAGAGTCAAACTCTTTGGAACTGGTTCAGAAATGAGTTCCAAAGGAGGGTCAACCATGCGCCATCTGTGGCCCACCTGGGGTCATCACCTCTCCTTTCCACTGGGCACCTCAGCTGAAAACAGGGTCCTAGCCTGAGCCTCCAAGCTGGGAAGAGGGTTGAGGAGGAGAGAGGAGGGAAAAGGAGGAGAATGAACATGGTTTCTTATCCCAACTTGCCCCAAAAGTCTGGGGACACTCTAAGCTCTAGATGGGGCTCCTGCTAGTCTATTAGAGCAGAGAACCTGTCCTTACCAGTGACAGGCTCCTCCCAGTCACCAAAGCTGAAATACAGGGGACTTGGGGTAGGCGCTCCGAAATACAGGGTTCCACAGAGGTACACCCCACTCCACACCCCGCCCTCTCCCTCAATGCTTGGTTTTCCCCTGTCCTTGCCCTAGCTGGGTTATAAATAGCCAGGGCACATCTGAAGGGCCCTTTCAGCCATAATTCCTCATTTGGTTTGGGCGCGTGAGGCTGTTCCTAGGGCTTGGAAACAACCAAGCCTAGCATTCCCCAGGACACAAGTGTGCCAGCCCAGGGCTCTGTGCCACAATTTCTGTCTCCCATCCCGCAGGCTCCAAGTGCATAGCATGGGCTGCCCCCAGACAAGCAGGTGGCACGGGAGAAGGGCCTAAAAACCCAAGTGCCCCTCCTGTGTCTGTTCCCCCTAACAAGGGAGCATGAGGTGCCCTTAGAAATCTCGAGTATCCCCATCTCCATTCCCCACGTCCCTTTCCAGCATGGCGGGATAGATACCCACTTCTTCCCCAAACCCTGACACCTCTCAAAAGCTGCTCCCTGAATATCTACGGCATCTCTACTCCACCCCATCCCAGTTGGCTGGAAATTCCAGTGAGTAACTAGAATGCCCTTCCATCTCCAATGGGCACAGAGACTCCACTCAGAGGCCCTAAGTCCTCCCCCTGGAGGGGAAATGACTCATAAGTCCCAGTGATGCCCCCTCCCTTTCCCCTACAAATGCCCTCAGCCAGCCCTGGACCTGAGCTTCCTCCCTGCGTCCTCCACACTCCACCTACTTCAGCCTGGCTCCTCATCGTCCTCTCCAGAGAAGCAGGTCGCTCCCAAGTCCCCTAAATTGCCTTTTTCTCAAGTCAGAAGCGCCTCTCTCTACTCCTTGGCCTCTGTAGCCTGGATACGCTCAAATCCCTCAGCTTTTCATGCTCCTATTACTTCTGACCACTCTGGTTTAGATTGGCACTTCTTTCTCCAGCCCTCCTAGAAATGTGGAGTCAGCCATTCAGGACCCAGGCCTCAGTCCTCTGCTCGGCCCTTAGAGAGCTCATCCCCTCTTATTTCTAGACCAGTGGGAGCCCTTCACCATCTGCAGCTCCAGCATCTTGCTCAGCTCCAAGTGTGACACCTATGCTGTCAACTGGATCTCCTTCCGTGGAAATCCCATCAACAGCCCCTCGACTGTACATGTCCAAACCGAACGACCCTTCCCCTTCCCTAAACCAACTTCCCCTTCTGCCTTCTCCACTGCTGTTGGCAGGGCAGCCACGTTGTGACTCTTCCTTCCCTCAGGCCCCACATCCCTTTTACCAAGTCCCTTGGGTTCTTCCTTCTTTCCTTTTCCCAAAGCCACCATCACCCCAACCAAGGTTTGCAGCATCTCATACCTAAACAACCACAATTAAACAACCACAATATTATTCCACTTTGACTCCTGTTCCTGCCTGTCCAGCTGTCTGTTCATCATTCATTGATTTGAACCCAGAGGAAAGGCCTGACATTACAAACACACACATCTGGGAGACACGGCCCCCCCGCCATTAGAGTGCTCGCAGCCTTAGGGGGTGAAGGACACGGGAACAAATGCGGCAGTGTTCACATTGGTCGACACAGTGGGACACACGACAAAAGCACTAACCCTGCCTGAGAGGAAAAGCTTAACAGGAGAGGGGCTTCTGAGCAGCACCTTGAGAAGGGGAGGGGTTTCCAGGCAAAGGAAGGAAGGCAGGAAAAAAAACGAGGAAGCACGACTGGAGGACAGAAAAGGGGCAGCAGGTGGACTTGGAGAAGTGGCTAGACCCACACCTTGAAGACTGGGGGGCAAGGACTCCCCCATGGGCAAGCGGTACTGACTGAGATATCTGACACTCACCAGGCCCACACTCTCAAAGCCACCAGCCTTCTCTCACACTTATTCTCCATCCCCTCATTCCCTTACCCACTCTACCAACGAGTAGTTATTAATTGCCTACTGTGCACTAGGCACTGTGCTAGCATTCAGAACACAGCCACAAACGGGACAAAAGGTCTACCTCGGTGGAGCTGACGGTCTCAGGGACAGACTGACCATAGTGAGCCAAGGCAGTGCCTGGGGAGGGGCACAATCTCAGAACAGTAGCGCTAAGATACAACTCTTTCCAAAAGGGTAACATGAAAATACCTATTGTGATTTTAAATGTTCACACCCTCTGACTCAGCAACACCACTGTAAAGCATTGTTCTGCAAAAACATTTGTACAAAGGCACGAAGATCCATGTACAAGGTGTTCATTGCATCCGTGTTTTTATAGATAGATAGATAGATAGATAGATAGATAGATAGATAGATAGATAGATGTGATTTTATTGGGGAATTGGGGAGAGGGAACAGCAATGGGGAATCGGGGAAGGGGAACAGAAAAGTTGCTTCACTGGCCCATGTTGGTATTGTGATCATTGTGCTCTTCCCGGGTGAGGCAGATGGGTCGTCGGCCATTGGACGGCCGCTCATGGCTGTTCATGGCAGCTCATGCCGCTGCCGGCTGCTCACAGTAGCTCACGGCAGCCCCACTGCAGCCCCACTGCAGCCTATGCCGTCGCCAGTGACTCACGGCAGCCCAGCTCCAGGTCGAGCTGTTGTTCACCATCTTAGCTGTAGAGGGCATGTTACTGGCCCATGTGGGATCCAAACCAGCGACCCTGCTGCTCAGAGCTCATGCTCCCAAGCCAACTCTTAACCAATGAGCCACTCCACCGGCCCGCATTGGTATTTATATTAGCGAAAGACTGGCAATGGCCCAAATGTCTATTAGAAGGGGCTTGGTTAAGTGAGTTACGGTACATCCATAATATGAAATACGGAGTGTTTGTAATGTCAGGCCTTTCCTCTGGGCGTGAATGAATGAATGATGAACAGACATGAAGAAGGATGAGGTAGATCTTTAATTACTGATATGCAAGATGTCCACTTACTAGGTAAAATAAGAGCAAATTGCATAACAGTACCAATAGTATGAAATACGACCCCTGTGTGTGTGTGTGTGTGTGTGTGTGTGTGTGTGTGTGTGTGTGCATGTGCGCATGTGCCACATGGGAAAAGGAGAAACATATGACCAACTCTTAACAGAAGTTCTCACTATAGGATGGAACTTAAGGAGACTTTCACTTTCTATATTAAGTATTTCTGCAAAGTTAGAATTTTCAGTGATGTAATCGGAAAATAAAGAAGTTAAAGAAAGAAGTGTGGTAAGTGCTATGATTGGGAAAGTAGAGTGAGCTCTGGGGGCACGAGACAGGCATATCTGACACAACAATGGGGGAGTCACGGAAGGTTCTCTGGAGGAGCTGACATTAAAACTCATACCTAGGAGCAGGCCGAGTGGCTCAGTTGGTTAAGAGCGTGAGCTCTGAGCAACAGAGTTGCCAGTTCAATTCCCACATGGGCCAGTGAGCTGCATCCGAGCTGAGCTGCCGCTGAGCTGCCAACAGGTAGCAGGATGGCTCAGCTGGTGAGAGTATGTGTTCCTCCTAACAACAAGGTTGCTGGTTCGACTCTTGCATGGGATGGTGGGCTATGCCCACCCACAACTAAGATTGAGCACAGCACCTTGAGCTGAGCGGCCCTGAGCTGCCATTGTCGGTCTGCCAGGTGGTGACTGGACTTAGAGCTGAGCTAGCTGCGTCTTCCACAACTAAGATCGAAGGACAACAACTTGGCTGTTCCCCTTCCCAAACTCCCCAATACTGTTCCCCTTCCCCAATAAAATCTTAAAAAAACAAAACAAAAAGAAAAACCAAAAAACTCATATCTAAAAAATGAACAGAGATTAGCCAAGCCAGAGGGGGTTGTAGGGCAGACAGGACTGTGTGAGGCAAAATGACATGAGTTCATTCCGGATGGTGAGTGTTCATTCATTCATTCAACAAACATTTACTGAGCATCTACTGTGTGCCAGGCACAGTGCTAGGCACTAAACTTTGCAAGGAGCAAACGTTTCGTTACAAAACTGACAAAAGCTTCATTGCAACGCTCACAGTCTAGTTGAGGGTGGGAGTGGAGGTGGTGAGCAATGAAGCCTGCAGAGGTAGACAGGGGTCAAGTGGTCAAAGTCAGGAAGGGCCTTGACAGCATGGCTAAGGGCTGGATTTTATAGGACAAAGGGAAGGCATTGAAGGGTTGTAAGCAGGGAATGACATGACCAGTCTTCAATGCATCCCTCCCGCTGATATCAGATTACTCTTTCTAAAACATTGCTCACCCTGTGCCCAGCAGGAAGCCAAGTCAGCCCAAACAAGGGCAGCGGGGCTCTAGCAGATGACTCAACTGATCGAACTGTTGACAACAATGTCTGCTGCTTGCCGTCCCCAAAAAGGGCCGGGCACAGTCTCACCTCCAGACTTTGCTGTTGGTTTGAAGCCCCTTCTCCCTCCTCTCAGCCTCCCAATTTTCTTGGAGCTCAGTATATCCTGGGCCAATGAGAACTGACCTCCAGGGGCCAGTACCAGGGGCAGGTAGAGTCGGTTACAGCCGCAGATGGAATCAGATTCAGCATCCTCCTGATAACTCTGCTCCTCCCTCTGCCTTCTCTTTCTCTGTTATAGCAGAAGTCGTTCCAGAAATCTTAGGTAGAGTTCAATTACATAAAGCTAGTGTTGGGTATAAGCCAGTAAGCCAGTACATGACACTGTTCATATAGTCAAACAAATAAACAAAAACAGAACACTCTCCTGGATTCTGGATTCGAATCCTTGCTCTGCCTCTTGCCAGCTGTGTGACCCTGGGTAAGTCATTCATACTCCATGGGCCTCATTTTTCTCATCTGTAAAATGGGGACAATTATAGCACAAACTCTAGGGTTGCAACAAGGACAAGTACACGTAGGGCAGTGCCTGGCATGTGTCAAGCCCTCTTACGCACCACCTAGTCTCCTCTTATTTGGTAGTGGTGATGGGTTGTGGGGAATACAGAAGAGGGGAGCCCTAGCCTGCTCCCAGCTCTACCTCCCACCTCTTCCAATGCACCGAATGCCCCCGTCACACCAGACTATCCCCCTTTTCTTAAACCTCCAGAGGCTTACCCACATTCCAGAACTTATACCTTTATCTAGGATGTCTTTCCTGACCACTACCCACTCGCTGTGGCTGCCTCCTACATGCTTCCCTCCCTGATTCCCTCACCTGGCGTCACATGACTTCTCCCTCAGACGCTGTATAACTTTCAAGACTGTTGTACAGATGGCCTTGAAATAGAGGGATGGTGTGTGTTTGGGGGGGCGGGGGCGGCAACCCCTATTCATACTAATTCCCAACAGCACCCAGAACCATATCTTATAAAAAGTGAATGCTCAGAAAATACTTAGTGAGTAAAATGATCCCAGGCCAAGCAAAGGGCCTCCAAAGAAGATACATCAAGGGTTCAGATTGGGTGTGTGGTTCCTATGGAAACTGGTCATATGACTTGGACTCCTAGGGCTAAAGGGAACCCAAAAGTCACTCAGTTCTACCAAAGAAAGAATCTTCCCTCTACCTTTAGTCACCAACCTCTGCTTACATCCTTCCCAAGACAGGAAGCTCATTACCTGCCCCACTGCCAAACAATTCTAATACTTGAAATATTCTTCTTAATATTTATTCAAATCTTACCTCATAGACACTATATCATCATCCTGCCCTCCAGGGCAACACAAGATAATTTTCTTTTATTTGATTGGGTAACACTTTCACAACCTTCAAATGCAACAAGTATAAAAGGGAAAAAAGTAAGCAGTCCCATCCCATTCCTGCACAGACAACGTCTGTAGCATGTTACCCTGCTAAGACCCTGTGACTGTTGGTCTCCCCTTAGCCCTAGAATCCTTCCTACATCAATAGAAACTGCTTTTATAGAAACCAGCCACCCAACCTGAATGCCTTGACTTATCTTGCCCCATAAGCCTCCTGGGGTCATAGTCACTCACTAAATCTTTCCTGAGCACCTACCTTTGCCCACTTAGTAAACGCAAAATGTCCCTAAGGGGCCCCTTTCCCCCCTGATAACCACTGTTCTAGACTCTCCCATTTCGAACCTCCCTCTAGACCAGTGGTTCTCAACCAGGGGCAATTTTGTTCCCCAGGAGACATTGGGCAATGTCTGGAGACATTGTTGGTCATCACAACTGGGGTTTGCTACTGGCATCTAGTGGATAGAGGCCAGGGATGCTGCTAAACACCCTACAATGCACAGGACAAGCTCCCACAACAAAGAATCTTCTGGCCATTTCCAGAACACAAGCCCTGCTTCTAAACATACTCTGGAACCAGAAACCAGGCTATGCGGAGACAGGAGAGTGAGTGCTTAACCAGTGCCAAATACAGCGGGTCAAGCACCGCTTTATCTCTATTTCCCAGCACTTCCCTGCTTCCTCAGCTCCCAAATCCTCGTGGTGGGTTGGTGTCCCACAAGGTAGACTCATGGGAAACACCCTCACAGCTGGAGCTAGGGGGAAGGGAGGACAGATTATGGCCCAGTGCGAAATAGCCCAAGGTAACTCTCACCTCTTTCTGAGCAACTGGCTCTTTGTGCCTCTCCTTCCCCTGAAACCCCCAGGTTGGCACCCTCCAGGGGGGCTTTCACCTGGCAAATGCTGCTGGGAGCAGAGCCACTTCTGCCAGGACTAAAGCAGGGATGGGAAGGCCTGAGAGGCAGCCGGAGCTAGGGGCTCATGGAGAGCTGAGTTCACATCCCAGGACAGATTCAGGGTCCACCATCACCTGGGGAACAGGTCTTCCATGGGGTACAGCACTAGGCATTTTCACAGCCATTCTATCACTTCGTTCTCACAGCGGCCCTTCCAGGGGAGGTATTTATCCTCATTCATAGCTGAGGGGACCAAGACTCTATAGGTTGCCCGAAGTCACACAGCCAGGAAGAGGTAAAACAAGGGTGCTCAGGCTCCTGCTTTTGAGAGGTAGCAGAAAGCAGCGGTGCCAAGTACCCCACCACTTACCAGCTGTGGAACCTAAGGAAGAGAGTCATGTGACCTCTTTGCTCATTAGTTTCCACGTCTGTAAAATGGGGCCATAATGGTGCCTGCCTACCTCACAAGGTTGTGGTGAGGACTAAATGAGTGAATATTACAAAGTGCTATAAGAGTGCCCAGCATTTAGTAAGTGCTATGAAAGTGTTTCTCTTCTTTCTCTTTTTCCTGCCACACAGGCAAGAAGGTGAAGGGTCTCCAAATAGGAGCAAGCGGTGCAAGGTGAACAAGAGCATCATCCATGTGAAAGAAGGCGCTAGCACCCCCTAGTGGAGAGACTCGGTAACAATGATGGAAAATAGAGGCCATGGGGTAAGAGCCAGCTGCTGATGGGATGGATGTTCTCTGCACCCTGGCCGACCACCAAGCCCAAAGGCCATCCAGCCTCTGCCCCCTGGCGGCTCACCTCTGTGTAGCCAAACGCCTCAATGTGAGGACCTTCTCATTGGCTTTTACAGTACTTGTTTCAGGTGCAATTGAACACCTGTTGGGGTGATTATGTGGGTCAGTCAGCCTCCCTGTCCCACCTGCAAAGACCCCCAGGGCTCAAGGGCAGAGCATGGGTCTGGTCCACAGTACCTTGGACCTGTAGGAGATCAACAAACTTTAACTGAATGAATGTTACTTTGGAAGACGTGAAATGATGATGAACTATACCAGGGAGACGGAGACCCCAGACAGGCTGGGAGAGCTACAGAGCTGCTCCAGATTAGCCAGTGTGCTTCATCAGGTAAGACTAGCTCAGACAGGTGTGAAAGGGGGAATGGGCCAGAGAGGACAGGGAGGGCCAGCTCTGGGGGGGGCTGAGGGTCGCTGCCAGGGCACTATGTCTCCCTACTTTCTACTTATCTCCTTCTTGACTCAGAGAAACTAAGGAGCCCTCCTCTTGCACCTTTGTATCTTCACCTACAAAATAGGGGGCTCCCCCAGTGGTTGGAGCCAGGTAGCAATGAGGCCCATGGGCTCCCAGCACAGCACCTGGCACGTACGGGAGACAGTTAGTCTCCTTTGCAGTGGGGACCAAAGATTCAGAAGGGGAGAAACGAGGAGCAAAGCTGCTGAGATATGAGGTTGGCAACTTGAGGAAACCATGTCTCTGATTCCACCAGGGGCTGGAAACGCCTGAGAGATATAAAGACCACGAGAGCCGCTAACCCACCCAACTCAGGCCTTGAACACCATCCGATAGGAGGGAGCACACTGGGACACAATCTCACATGCTCCCAGCTCTCCATGTGGCTTCTCCATTCACGTAGCAGCAAATTCCTTTTTTTGCAACCTCAAATCCCAAACCCTAAGTCTTCAGAAGGGACTGAGGAAGGGAAGACTGGGCAGCAATTCGTCCCAGCCTCATCCCCCAAGACTGCATCTGCCCTCCCTGCCTCCTCCCTAGCCATCCCAGTGCTTCTTGGTTCAATTCCACAAATACCAGGTGAGTACCCCTAGATGCCCGCCTGGGAGCTGCTGATGGGGCCACAGAGGTGATCGGGGCAGTAACTGTGTGCACCTCCCAGCAGGGAAGGGCTGTAAAAGCTTCACAAGAGAGGTGGTGTCTCAGCCGACCTGGCAGCACAGCACAGGCTCCAGCGCTAGAAAGACCCAAGTTTAAATCTCTGGCCCCACTGGCTGGTCTTGGGCAAATTAAGTCACCTGTCTGAGCCTCAGTTTCCTCAACTGTAAAATGATGATCACTGGATGTCCCTCATAGGGCCGTGGTTGGACTGAAACGAGACAATCCATGTAAAAGGCTCAGAGCAAGTCTAAGCAGCTGTGATAGTGAGGTGGGGGTGGGGGAGAAGGGGAAGAGGGAGATGAGCAGGACAACAATGTTGGTCATTTCAACTCTCCCCCACTCTTATCTTCAGATTCTCCTGCCAGCTGGAGTCTGAACCCCTCAATTCAGCCTTTTGTTTAGACACCCTTTGACCTGTTCTGGGTACCACAGGAAGTACAGAACAAGTTTGACATTGAGTAGTCCCCGCTAACATGCATACAGACTTTACAATTTACAAAGCGCTCTGCCTAACACCATCTCACGGAAGCCTCACAACAGCTGTGTGAGGTCGGGAGGAGGAAATTCTCAGTATCTTCACTTTACAGATGAGCACACTGGAGCTCAGAGAGGTTGAGCGACATCCCTCAGGTCACACAGCTAGAAAATGGTAACGCTGAGACAACACCCAGATCTCTGCCTTGTAGCCCCTTTGTTCTGTGCCTCCCGAGAGAGAAGACAGAGGAGTCTATGGTTTGTGGGGAGCAAAACCGTGTAAAACCATAGTCCTGGCAGAGGGATGTGTGCCCCACCTGTCAGCTGAGATCAAGAATCCCCGCCCGTCATTCTCAGGATGAAACTAGGCACTCTCAGTTGAACTGTGCCACCAGTGGTCTGTGGCCCTGGCCCTGCCAGAGGCTCTGCTCAGCCTGGGCTTGGGGACAATGAGGCATCTGCGGGGCAGAGCTTCAGGTTTCGCCCTGATACCTCCCAGAGGGAGGTGTTGCACAGAAGAGCAAGGCTGTAGGGGGCGTGCTGGTGAATGAGGAGTGTGCATCCTGCCAGCACCACAGAGACCTGGCTTCATCTGGCCTTCCACACCTGGCAGAACTAAGCCAACCCCAGAAAGGAGGCTGCAAAGCAGATTCAGTCGTTGTCCAGTAAACAGTCACTGGCCTGAGTCTTTGTGATGTTCTTGGCTCCCCACCCCTCTAAAAGCTGGTGAGAAAAGTCGTGTGGGCCCCAGTCACCGGGGACTGAGCCCACAGTGAGCCAGGCCCAATGCTGTGGGCCTCACCTGAGCTATCCCACGCCATCTCCTTAACAACCCTTCAGGTAGTTAGTCCTACTTAGAGATGAGAAAACAGGCTCAGTGGGGTTATGACACTTCTTCCAACATCTCACAGCTAACAGCAGATGTGTATCTATCCAACGCTCATGTTCTGATATTCTCTGGGCTGCTGGGAGAGGAAGACTGTGGTGGTTAAGTTTATGTGTTAACGTGACTGGGCCCCGGGTGTCCAGACGTTCGGCTGAACATTATTCTGGGTGTGTCTGTGAGGTGTTTCTGGATGAGGTCAACATTTCAATCAGTTGACCGAGTAAAGCAGATTGCCCTCCCCAGTGTGGGTGGGCCCCATCTAATCCATTGAAGGCCTCAATCGAACAAAAAGTATACTGAGTAAGGCGGGGGGACTCCTCCTGCCTGACTGTGGAGCTGGAACATGGGTCTTTTTCAGCAATCAGTCTCAGACTGAACCATCAGTTTCTCTTGGGTCTCAAGCCTGATGGCTTTCAGACTGGAACTGACACCACTGGCTCTGCTGGTTCCAGGCTCAGGCTGAAACCTTAGGTCTCCTGGGTGTCCAGTTTGCTGACTGCATACCTTGGGACCTCTCAGCCTCCATAATCAAGCAAGCCAATTCCTTATAATCAATCAATCAATCAATCAATCAATCAATATCCCTCCCCTCCTCCCCCATTGGTTCTATTTTGCTGGAGAATCCTGACTAATACAAAGACCAAACCTTGGGCTTCCAGGCACAAGTTGGCTGCATATTCAGACGTGGAATGCCAAGCTGCCAGAAGCCAGATATCTAAATATCTAGAACAAACCATCTACTCTGGTCCAAGAGTCCCTTCAGTTCCCAAGGCCCTAACAGGAAGCCTGGTAGGGTGGGGACCTGCCTGGCGAAATAATGCATAGCCAAGTAGCAGAAACTTTAGCTTTCTTTTTTCTTTCTTCTTCTTTATTTTTAAATAAACACAGCTCCCAAGTACTCTCTCTTGCACCCCAATGTAAATAGCAATACTTACAGAGTCCACTAGATGGGGCCAGTGACGCAGGAGAAAGGGCAAAAAAGAATGCAACTTCAGGAGGGAAGGTAGGGGAGGCCGGAGTGCATGGCGCTGTGTTAACTAGGAACTCCAAGTTAGATAAATGCTCCCACCCCTACCTTGCATGACTTCTAATCAATAGTGTAAAAAGCAATCCTTGGGTGTCCAAGTGCTTTGGTCAGTTGTCACTGTAGCATCTCTGGATTTCAAAGTCCTCAAACTGAGTTATTGCCTCATAAGCCACCAAGCAAAATGGGCGGCCACAAACCGAGGCTAAGTCCCTGCCCTAAAGCCTCAGAGCTCCAGGCAGGGCAGCTCCCCGTTATGTCTGTGACCCGTTCACTGGCGAGTGAAAGCATCTGACGGTACGTTTCACCAGGGAATCTAAAAATCGATGAACAAGCACTCTGGCAAGGTGGTCATGTGATGAGGGAAAGAAACAGGACAGGGGAGCAAGGAAGAAGGCAGAGATGGGAGAAGGAAGTGGCAAAGGTGCTTTTCTCTTCAGCAAGAGGCTCTCTTTGGCCACACGTTCTCAACTCTCAGCCGGCGTTCCTGGCCCTACTGTGTTGGATCCTACAGCAAATCTTCCTGCACCTGCTCCCAGGGGGTCTCTGAGCCCTGTGTGGTCAGAGACCTAAACACAGAGATGGGAAGCCAGAGTTTTCTCCTTGCTTCCCCCAATGGCCTCAGTTCACATCCCAGAATACCCTCTCCTCCATCAGTAGCAAAAATCCTGCCCGGCATGTCCAAGATGGCTATCTCTCACCTGCCACCCTTCCTAAGACAACAGAGCAACACCCCAGAATGCTGGCTGTTGGGGGCCTGGACCTGACCAACAACACCCTCACTCATCCCCTCCACCTACCACCTGTCCCCACCATCCCTTCCCAAACCTGTACTGCCTGGCAGCTAAGCTCTGCTTCTGTTGCCATGGCAACAATGTGGCTTCCCCCAAGTGGGAAGCCGGTTGCCAAGGCCCTGTTGCCAAAGGCTATAACAGCCACCCTGGTGTGTGAAGGGGGGGGGGGGGGAGGGGGAGAGCTTGGCAGAGAGGTGGAGGGCGGCCAAGGAGGCTGAGAGGCAAGGAAGCAGGGGGTTCTCAAGAAATGGTAGCATCCAGGCACCCCTCCCTAGCCAGGCTGGGGAGTGCTCGGCCCTGTAGAAGGGGAACATGTATGTCACAGCATCTCAGTGACTGCTCCTTGGGGGCATTAGAGGGAAGAAAGGGGACTCCCTCCACCCCCCATAAAAAACACCTGGACAAGCCCTCTACAAGCAGGACTAAGTACTGTAACCCTCACCCCCAAATGGAGTAACAGCTTTGATTCTCCCCCAACTTCAGAAAAACAGCCCCCAGGAATCCCTCTGTCTCACCTGCTCAGGTGTCTCAGACACACACATACAAGCTAGACCCAGACAGAGCCAGTCCCAGGCCAGGAACAACGTTAATTACAAGGATTGCAAACCTCCACACTTGCCTATCCCTCTGGCCTGTCGCAGAGCACATACTTAATATTCCGTCAAAGCTTCTCTTTGGAGCAGAGCTTCCATCAATCGACAAGAGAGAGGAACACCATTAGGGCTTGTTCCCTTCCATAGTCAACAGAGGAGGGCTGGATGGGGCCCTGGGTCCTCAAGGAATGTAACGGAAGAAGTTCCCTTCACCCCACAGTGAGCACCGAGTCCCGCCTTGGTGTGCTGAGCTGGCATCTGTATATTTATAGCCCACAGGTCACATACGCAGCCACTGCCCAGCCCAGGCCCAGAGAGAAGAGCCTGTTCCTTCCCTAAGGCCATCCTGCTAGAGGGGCTGAAAGAGGAGGTGAGGGTGTCCAGCAGGGAGGGGGAGCAGATGGTTGGAGAGGAGGCAGAGACAGCAGCAGGTGGGGTGGGAGAGGAGCCTAGTCTGAGGGGGGCCCAGGGCTGGAATGAGATGCTGAGGGTACCAACAACATAGCCAGGTCCAAATTCCCCCTGTCCTGCTCCCCCAGTAGTGTCTCAAGCAGAGCCTAGCCCATGCCACCCATGCCTGCCTCCCCACTCCCTGAAAGCCCCCTCTTCCCAAACCCAGAAAGAAAAGCAGGTGTACCTACCGCAGGTGCCAGCCCCTCAGGTGGGGTGGGGGAGATGCTTTCCCCGCCGCCCTGGTTGCGGGTGCTGAGCTGGGGCGACATGGTGGGTGACTCGTCGATGTACGGCATGGTCTCCGAGCCCTCCGGGGGCCCCTTCTGCTCCTCATTCCCCTCTCCGTCGTAGTCGTCTGCCCCGTAGCTGAAATCTGAGACAAGGAACAAGAAAGGCCACTGAGAGTCCTCCACCAGGGCTGCCAGGGACTGGTAGCGCAGTGGGCGCCGGCGGCGGCCCCCGGCAGCCATGACCCTGGCCGCAGCATCCACAGCCCGGCCCAAACAGGAACTGCGTGGGGCCCGCGCTTCGTGTGAGGCTGGGGAGCACCAGCAGGAACGGGCGCTGCATGCAGTTCAGGGGCTGCTGGGAGCCGGGGAGGAACGGCTCCGCTGTTGCCACCCGCTTAATAGCATGCCAGTTGTGTATTTCAAGCTGCTGTTTCCTTTGCCTCCTGCCTAATTCCAAGTCTAAAAATTAACAGTGGGAGCAGGAGGCAGGACGCTTCCAACTCTCCTCTCTGAGTCACCATTTTGCTTTTTATAGGGAATAAAGAGGTGGGGCGGGCCAAGCGATGTCACTTCCTGAGCTCCTCCTCCTAGGGTACCATTTGTACACGGAGCCCAATCCCTGGGGGGGCAGGGGCAGAGCAGGTTTTGGGGGGGTGGGGGCTGAGGAACTGCACCCAAGGGAGCTCTCACCCCTCTGAACAAGGCCCCATGCAGGATGGAGCCCAAGGCTGGCAGAGCGTGGGCGAGAAGGCGTCACAGAGACCTGGCAGGGACACGATTGAACACAGACTCCTCAAAAGCTGACATTTACTTCTATAATTTCAATGGAGACCTCCTTCAGAGCAGGAGGAAAGAAAAGGCTGTAAGGAAGTCCAGCTGCTGTTAACCCCCTCGGCTGCTAGCACCACTCAAGCTCCAGAGCCCACGCATAGACACCTCTTTCCTAGGACAGCAGGCTGGGCTCCTGGGGGACACAGGGCCACACCTCGGAAAGGCCCCAGGTCAAATCCCACCAGCGGGGGTCTCTCCTGCAGCATGTGAAGGAACCCTTCCACAGCCTTCCCCCCAGCCTCTGGCTGGGCCCATCATCTGCTCAGATATTACTTCTTCCAGGATGTCCTCCCTGGTGGCCCAGCTCAGAACTCCTACAGTGCATGGCCTTCTAGTGTCCCTTTCATCCTGCTTATCTGTCCCTGAGCCCCTGGGGCAGGAACTGGGGGTCTCAGTCATCACTGTGTGCCCAGCACCCATGGGCCAACATGCAGCAGGACCTCGGGAAATGTGTATGAAGGAATGAATGAGCAGAGAAATGCGCTGTCCCTCTCAGGTCTGAGGCTTGAGCCAAGTTCTCCACTGGGACCTGGCTCCTCCTCTGTCACAGCACACCAGCCCCCAGGCAGCCGGCAGCCTGAGAATGGTGTCAACAGGTCACCAGGGCGCCTGGCCACAGCCACACTCGTCCAATCTGGCCCTTTGGCAGCCAAGAGCTTCCCCCAGCCTTGCTGCACCTGCTCCCGCCGACGTCCTCTTCAGTCCCTGCATTGACAGTCCATTAAGCTGTCAGGGAACGTGGGCTATTATTTTTGTCCCAGGCTAGGCCCACATGTAAAGAACCATTGGACCTAGTGATCCAGCCCCTGAGATGTGTATATGCCAAGTACCCAGCAAATAGGGCCCACAGGCCTATGTCTGAGGTTGGTAGGGGGTGAGCCAACTCTGCTATTGCCAGGGGTCGGGAAAGAGAAAGAGCCACAGCATCCATTCTGCCTGAGTCTGGCACTGTGAGGAGGCCTACCTGTTTCCTGAGACCTAGTTCACTTTGGAGAAACACCAGGAGGAAATGAAACATCATGTTAACCTGCCATCTCTCTTCCAGGAGGCTCCATGCCGCCCTGTTACTGCTTGGAGTCAAGGCCTGGAGTGTGGGCTATGGTGAACTCTGGCTTGGCCAACACTTCAGATTCCAGCAGGCCACACTGCCTCTCCTATCCACTGACCAATTCCCGGGGGTCACAGGACCAGATCCCTCCCTCAAGACTTTTCCCAAGGGCAGGGGTGGAAGGGACAACAGGAAAGGTGGTGTGGCTCACCTCTATCGCACACCTGGCGCTTCCTGGGTCACAGCAGGGCGGGAAGGTCTCTATCAGCCTCCCCCCAGGATGCACAATTCATTCTTAGAGTGCTGGCCGTGGTCCTGCATTTCCTGCTTCTCTCACCCTGGCCACACCTGTGAGGCTGTTCTTACTATCCCCGATGTACAGACAAGGCCACTGAGCCTCAGAGAGACGTGCACAGAAAGGATCTGAACCCAAGTCTGTCTGTCTCCAAATGCCATCTTTTCCTTTCTGAATCTCACTAACCTTCCAGAGAAATCTCCTCCGGCCCTCCTTGTCAGCAGACTTACCAGAGAGGAAAGGGAGGGGGTGCCTGAGAATGAGGTGCAGGGAGAAAGGTGCATAGGAGCGGGGAGGCTCAGGGTTGGAGGAAAGTGCCCACAGAGCTCTCTGCAAATGTTCCTAGATACTTTTGTTTTCATTCCATCCCCCGTAAGACCCTGAGAGACCAGGCAGTCAGTCAGAGACCCAGGAGGCCCCTACCAGGAAAAGGGATACAGAAAAGACAGAGAGAACAACCCTTAGAGAAGGAAGGAACCCTGGGACCAAGAGAGGATGGAAATCTGCCAAGCACGGGCTTTGGGTGATGAAAGACCACAGATAGGAGAGGACCATGGCTTGGTCACCAGGTCTCGAAAGAGAGAAGGCTGAGGAGGCTGCTGACAGCCAATATCCATTTCCCTCATGGGAACATACCGTATCCCCCATGTATAAGACGCACCCTTTTTCAAAAACTTTGGGATCTAAAAACTGGGTGCATCTGACACAGTGGTTGTAGATTTTTTTACTTGTATTGCCTGCTTTTTTCGTGCTTGTTTTTGCGCTCATTATTGTAGATATTTTTTACTTGCATTTCTCACTTTTTTCGCACTTGTTTTTGCGCTCATTGTAGATTTTTTTACTTGCATTTCCCACTTTTTCGCACTTGTTGTCTTTGCGCTCATTGTTTCGCACTTGTTACCGGGATATTACTGTAGGTTACGTTTTGCCACATTCTGCCTGGAAATGGCTCAGAAAAGAGTTTCGTACAGTGCTGAATTCAAGTTAAAAGTGGTCCAGTTTGGGGACGGCCGAGTGGCGCGATGGTTAAGAACTCGCTTGGGATGCCAGAGGGCCCCGGTTCGGATCCCGCATATAAGGGCCAGTGAACACTGCCCTCCACAGCTAAGATGCTGAACAACAGCTCAACCTGGAGCTGGGCTGCCGTGAGTCACTGGCGACG
>NW_017731491.1:1087429-1110391 GCF_001890085.2 Hipposideros armiger | reverse complement strand
CGCCAGCTCTGAGCAGCAGGGCCCCGGTTCAGATCCCACATGAGGGCCAGTGATGCTGCGCCCTCTACAGCTAAGATGGTGAACAACAGCTCAACTTGTAGCTGGGCTGCCCTGAGTCGCCGGCGACGGCATAGGCTGCAGTGGGGCTGGCTGGCAGCTGGTGTGCACTTTCATGAGCTGTGGTGAACTGCTGTGAGTGGTCACCCAATGTCCAGCGAGCAACTGCCTCAGCCGGGAAGAGCGCAATGATAATACCAACATGGGTCAGTGAAGCAATGTCCTCCAAAACTAGACCGAAGAACAAAAGGACAGCAACTTGTCTGTTCCCTTTCCCTGATTCCCCAATGCTGTTCCCCTCCCCCAATTCCCCAATTTAAAAAAAATCTTTAAAAAATAAATAAAGTTCCAAGGTTATTAATCATAGGGCTATTCATCTTTGTGAACTATTAAAAACAACCTAAATGATTAATTATGTGGATTGGTGGAGTAAATTATGATATTTCTCCAAGACAGACTACTATGTAACCATTAAAAATTATATGGATGGGGTGACTGGTTAGCTCAGTTGGTTAGAGCATTGTGTTGATAACACCAAGGTTGCTGGTTCGATCCCCACATGGGCCCATCTTTTAGGGTGAGCTGCGCCCTCCCGAAAAGAGTCAACTATGCCATTGTAGCATGAAAGCAATGTGTAACCAATGGCTATGGCTGTTCCCCAATAAAATTTTTATAAAATACACACACACACACACACACACACACACACACACACAATATGAATGATAAAAGATGATGTACATCATCTGATCAAGTGAAAAAGGAAATGAATGTGTGTATACATGCTACTATGTTTGGGGAAAATACAAATGTTTGTATGTGCATAGAATAAAGCCTGCAAGGCAACAACACAAAACAATTATAAAGCATTCAGAGTCTGGGAATTTGGAAGAAATAAATACATGGTTTCTGCTCTCGAGGACACATACATTGCTTGTCTCTTACCCAATATCCAACTTCCCTTCTTCCCTCACTCTGGTTTTACATGAGGTGGCAATGGACCCTCTTCCAGGCAAGATACCCATTTTCTCTGCCTCTCTTACCACTACGAGTGGCCATTTGACATCGTTTTGGTCAATGAGACCCAAGTGAAATACGATGGGACCTCTGGCAAGGCCTTTACTTTGAAAATCAAAAAAGAAACTTCTTGCCTTGAACTCCGATGTGATGACAGGAGCTACAGTGGCCATATTGCTGCCATAAGGAAATGATCGCAGAAGAACGAAGACATTTTCCTGATGCCGTTGAGCTACTGAGTCACACTAGAAACAGCTCACCTCATTTCCTACTAAGTGGGAAATACCGGGGGTGCCAAAAAAATGTATACAAGTGGACACTTTGGTCAGCGTTGCTCAAGCAGTAGTTCGCCATAATCAGAAGTGTCTGGACGCTGATGGTAACCACTTTGAGCACCTCTTGTCATTGCAGAAGTCAAATGTGACTTGTATGCATCTTTTGTTATCGGTATATATTGAGTATGACAATTGTAATACAGTTTTCCTTTCTTAAAATGTGTGTGTGTGTGTGTGTGTGTGTGTGTATTTTTTTTGGGGGGGGCACCCTATGTTGGGTTTTCTGCCACTTAAAATGAGCACATTTACAGCCCAGTAGAGGAAGGCAGTCCAATCGGCAATAAAACATTCTAGATGCTATGACAGAAGTACCTCTTAGGTGAGACAGAGAGGAGGGAGCAGGCAACAGTGTGGGTAAGAGGATGGCTGGAAGGACTTGGGTGATACTTGAAGAAAGGTGGTCTATCACTGTAGCTAAGAGCAAGGATGCTAGGGTCACGCAGCTTAGGTTGCAATCCAGGCTCCATCACTTCCTAACTTCTTTGTACTCAGGAGAGTGCCTGGAACAAAACAGCCTCTTATAAATAGATGGTGGCTAAATCAATGAATGCGAAAGAGAGTGACGAAGGGACTGAGCACACGGGGCTGCTGCGAGGATTAAACTGGATAACGCACGCAAAGCACTTAGCACATAGTAAGCACCCAATAAATCTTAGCTGCTATTATTATTAATTGCATCTTGAAAGATGCGTAGGTGCTTGCCAGGCAGATGGGGGATGGGAGCAGAGTTCTAGGCAACAAGGAGAAGAGGCTTGGCAAAGGCACAAAGTGTGAAACAGCAGGGCCCCTTAAGCGGACTATAAATAGCCCGGCATGGCTAGAACACTGAGTGATCAGGAGGGTGAGGGGGCACCTAGCACTGGAGAAGTGGGCACAGACCAGCATGGAGAGCCTCCTGAGCCAAGCTAAGAGTCTGGCAGGACCCAGCAGGGGCCATTGATCTGGACCATACCCGCTGTGGGGTCTTGCCAGCTACGTCATTGCTGAATATCTGCTAACTTTAGATAATTCCTCCCAATGCATATGTTGAGTTACAAAGTAGGCAGAATGCTGCGACCTCTAGGTATCCCAGGAATCACACAGGTTGGGACCACACGTGAACATAGGGTTACCTACTCCGAGTCTGTAATGGATGGAGTCTGTGCCAGATGACAGGTTATAAGCCAATCAGTAACAGACTATGGAGACATGCTTTTTGGGGAGCAATGTGAAGATCTGGCCTGTGGGGGACAGTCAAATCCAAATGACTGACCTTTGTTTCTACCATCTTCAGCTCTGGTAGCTTCAAGGGGGAGAAAGGGGTACCCATACAGCTGGAGGCACACAGGTGTCAAGCTGTTGACAACCTTTCCCTGAGACTGTCTAGCACCAATGACCAATGGACACAGCCAGAATACATCCTGGTATTCTCAACTTCCAAAATAGATACTGAGGGCAGTTTTGAGGATCTTTTCAACCTCTTCTTGGACACTCTAAGAACCTATAGGTTCAGGATAAAGTTCTAGGAGTGGAATGGTCCTGCCCTCCCAGCAGAGGTGGTACAAAGGCTGGTATTAGGTGAGAAACTTATTTTCTGCCCTAGAGCTGATGAGAGTGGGAGAGGGGAGACCTTGGGAGAACAGCTGAGAGAAGCCCAGGCCTGACCATCACTCCCACGGAAGCAGCATCAAAAGTCTTCAGAGAACATCAAAATTCTCTGTGTGCCACACGCTGCATCAGGTGGTGACAGAGTAACAGCACGTAGACCCCATTCCTGCCCTCCAGGATCTCCCAGTGTAGCCCTCTGCATGCTCACTGTCACTGGTGACTGTGCCACGCCTGGGCCGTGCACTACCTCAGAGCAACCTTGTGACGGACGAATCTTACAAACATTATGTTGAGCAAAACAAACCAGACACAAAAAAGCATGTGCTGTAGGATTGCATTTACATGAAGTTCAAGAACAGGCAAAAAAAATGGATGGTGATAGAAGTTCACGGTCATGGCTACCTGGGGGTGGGCGGTGGGAGGCAGTGGGTGTTGACAGGGAAGGGTTATCAGGGAACTTTCTGGGGTGCTGGAAACATCCTATATCTTGACCTGGGGTGGTGGTTACACGTTGTATGCTTAAGATTGGTGCACTTAAAAAAGTGTTTTGTTTTGTTTTTTAATTTAAAAACCAAGTAGGTAGTACTATTATGACTCTCACAATTGAGGAGGTGAATGTGTAGGGAGTTAAGTCACTTGCCTAAGGTTTAATGGCTAAGTGGAAAACTGGTTTGAACACAGCTAGTCTGACTCCAGGACTTGTGCTTGAACCATTATAATATATAGGACCTGTACAAACAGGAAAAACCACACAGGTGGGTTGCTCTCAGGGCCCCCGAATGGAAGAAACAACCTGTGTCAAAGTCAGAGGAGGAAAAGTTTTGTTTGGTGAAGGGTCTGAGAGTGCTGACAGCCGTGAGAGAGGAGGGGAAGGAAAAGGCCATGCCCAGCGAAGGGAACAGTGCTGCAAAGGAGTGGGGCAGGCCTGCACCCTTTTGTGCAGAGCACTGATGAACAGATGGGTGCAGCTAAAGCTGAGGCCCCAGGAGCTTTCCTCCTGCGTGGGTAGAGTCCTCCCAATTTGCCATTCCTGTCGCTAACGCCCAGAAAACGACTCCACTCCCTGTTCAGATCTCCCCTGGATACCAGGCACTGGACTCAGGCCTGCACGAACCCTGCTGTGAACCTGTACACACATGGTTTCCTGAAGTCAGCCCCTCTCCCAGGAAGTGCGGAGATCTGCCTATTTCCCCCAAGTCCCCTAACTCCCCCAAATTCCTCCTCAAATGAAGCTGGGTCTTCCCTACATTCCCAGCAGGCCAGGACGCTGGCTGGACTCAACAGTTAGGGTCAGTTCTGAGGCTGACAACCCCTACAGTGACTCTAGTCTCCTTCACACAGCTGAGGGGCACGCAGGGTACAAAGCTTGGCCTCCCCCAACCTGGTGGAAGCCAAGACCCCAAGGCAGACTTGGAGTCCAGGGTCTTCTCACCCATGCCAGAGCAGAGCTGCTGTAGAACCGGGAGACCTGCGGACTGCCAGCTGGCTGGCTCTGAGCCTCCTCTCTGATCTTCAGCTTCTCATCATTGAGACAGGGATAGCATAGGCTGGTTGTGAGACGTTAAAGACCATCACATAGATTTAAGAACTTGGGAAGCATCTGGTAGAGCAGTTCTCAATAGATTGCTGAAGGAACAGGAGAACGGGAACTTCAGAGGTCTGTGAGCACAGATGACACAGGCGATACCATCGGGAGCCCCTCAGTTGTGGGCACCAACCAAGTGAGGCATCCCTGGACCAACATCTTCCCAACGGGACAAGCCACCTCCTTCTCAGCACCCCTTGCTCTATGACCAATGGAAGAGGGGGTGGGGAGCCAGGACAGCAGGTGTTCAAGGGCACAGGCTTTGAGTCAGATTCAGGTTCCAATCCCAGTATTGCCATTTTATAGCCATGTGACCTTGGGCAAGCTACGTAACCTTCCAAAGCCTCAGTTTCCTCATCTATGAAATGAGGCCAATACACCATATCTATACCTCATGAGTTTTTGGTGGGGTTGCAATGAGAAAATACATGCAAGCAAGGCACCTGGCCAGGGCAAGTGCTAAGTAAACAGTAGCTATTATCATTACTACCCTGGTCCCCTTCCAGAGCAGTAAGTACCCTCAGGGATCTCCTAGTCCTTGAAAAACAAAAAACAAAACCAGGGCTTTGGAAACACACCTAGGCTAAACTCCAGGAAGCCTTCCTCCATCAACTGACTTAGCCTACATTTATTCAGTAGACTTAACATCAAGCCAGACATCTCAGACCATCCGAGTAGTTTAAATTTTAAACTTTAAGACACCAGTTCCAACCTTCGCTGCACAATGGAATCTCCTGGGGAGTTTAGAAACTACTGGTGTCTGGGCTCCCAATCCAGAGATCCATATTGAACTGGTGTGGGGTGGTCCAGGCAGCAAGGCTGCTAAAAGCTCCCAGGTGACACTAATGTATTTTAAAGCTGAGAACCACCAGTTTAAGACAAGGACTCTGAGGTCAAACCCCTTCAAGTTGAATGAAACTACTCTGAAACAGCCCAGGAAGTCATCAGCCAGGCTGTATGAGAGGCGCAGGAGAGGTTTCTTGTAAGAAGCAGGGTTTCAATTAAGTCTTGAAGGACTGGGAGGTTTGCCTGGGAAGAGGTGAATGCAGGAGGCGGACGGACAGAAAGGGCTTTGTTCTCTACACGAGGGCAGGCAGGGAGCGCACCCCCTGTCCTGTTCACGCAGGGCCCTCAGCCTTAGCCTGCGGCAGCCGCCTGAAGCACAAGCTGAACTCCTCATCTCCAGGACTCCAGGTAGGCCTGGAGCAGGGACATTAAACCAGCAAAGGGACAACTGGAAGACAGGGCAGAGGCGACGCGGCTGCTCATTCCTGGAGGTGCGCTCGCGTAGCTGGAGCACTTGGTTCTAGCTCCGCCCCCGCAACTGAAAACAGACTCCAGGCCCCCCGCGGGGGTGCGGCTTGGCCTTTCCGGTTGCCATGGAGACGCGACCGCTCCTCCACCGATAGGCTCCCTAGGGGAGGGAGGCAGGGACCGTGGCCGCCTGGAGAAGCCAGGGCTCCAAAGCCTGAGACAAAGGAACCCTAGGTCTGGGGCAACCGCAGCAGAGGCAGGGGACGTGATGGGGACCTGCCAGCAGGCCCTGGACAGAAAAGAGAGAACAGCTGCATAAGTGTCCAGGCCCAGGGACAGACAAGAAACGTTATTATCTGCACCGTGTTTTATAGTGTACAAAGCAAGCCCACAGCCGGAATCTCATTTCATCCTCACAACCCAGGAAAGTTGTCCAAGTAGATATTATTCCTTCATTTTACACAGGGTAAAACTGAGGCTCAGAGGTTCTGGGTCTTGTCCACAGCTACTTGGCTAACAAACAACTGAGCCACAACTCACTTTTTGGACTAAGTCCATTGCTTTTTGTACTTTGACATAACCTCCCATCCAGGCAGCGAAGCCTAAAATTCCTAATTACTCTGTAGAAAAGGCAGTTACATGCTCACTAAACATATAGGAATATTGGTACAGCACGGCCTGATGACCTTGCCATAATGGAGGAAAGTTTACTTCATGGGTAAATGAGCAACAAACATCTCCTCACCATATTATGTGCCAGAGGCAGTGATAGTAACAGACCCCAAGCAAGACTCAGCACCCCCGGCTCTACTATCAGTAGCTCTACTATCAGCCAGTCAACGGGATACAATGAGTTAAGCCCCCGGACAGAAGTCAGACAGATGTGACTTCTGGTCCCAGCTCTACACAACTTCAGGCAAGTTGCTCATTTTCGGGGAGCCTCCACTTTCTCACTGTAAATGGAGTGACACTGCTGCCCTGCCCCTGACACCCGGCTGCTCTGAAGGGCAATGAGAGATACCAGATGAGAAGAGTATTCCACAAACGGTATAGCATTCCATCAAGCAGACAAAAAAACAACAAAAAAAATTCCTCTACAAAGAAAGTCAAGTTCATATTCATTTGGCCTTTGGTATATTCTGGCTTCCCCACTAGGTGGCAGGAATCTGGAAGGCAAGGAAGGCCCCCTTCTATTTAGCTATTATTCATGGCACTCAGGACAGTCTTCATACACAGCAGATGCTTGATAACTGCCAATTGGCTGATACAAGCCCCTAAAACTCCTGCTAGTCTCTGCCCATAGCAACCAATTCAATTATTTAGGGTCTGGGGCCAGGAGATCACTCTGACACATACTATAGGCGTTCTAACCCTTGTTAGAGTTAACAGCTTTAACGTGCCTCCTCCTTCCCCTCTGAACCATGTCACGAATTGATAACAAGTAACGCTCCTTGACTGATCTAATTGAGGGCTCTGCTCAGCCTTCCTTCCCCCCACACGCTGGTGGAAAATGGTGTTCGGTTCCAAAGAGGCTAAGGGGGAGGGGGGGGCAGGCGGTGATGAGGAGGGAAAATCAAAGGACCATTAGGACAATGACCTTCGAATCCAATCCCACTTATTACCCGCCTGGGATGGCCTCCTCAGAGCCCCTCTCCCATATATGGTTTCATGAGTCCTTAGGGTATTTAAGAAAAATTAAATGACTCTCAATCTAGCGCTGAGAAGTAGGAAGGGCCAGTTCAAAGAACAGATAAGTAATATAAGGTCCAGAGAGGTCAGTAAGACTCTCAAAGCAGCCTTGCTCGTTGGTGGCAGCCAGGGTCAGAATCTATGACCCCTGCCTTCCACTGGGGGGGCACCGGGGATGAGAGGGGTGGAGTACTTCTCTTCAGTCTCAGAGCCAAGTGGCTCCAGGCTCCCTCCCCTCTCTGCAGAAATCAGCCAAGACATTCCCAACTTGCACAGGCCTGCACACCCTCACATATACACCCACAGAAACAGCCTGACCTCTGCCCAGTGCCGTCAGGAGGCAGACTCACTGGCATTCAGACCAAACTGCTGGCTCTCCACACAGAGCCTCCCTGACCTTAAAAACCATTCTACTATATTGAACAGGGCCACCAGAGGGCGCCTCGAAATTCAAGTCCTGCTATCCTTCCGTCATCGTCATCTCCAGCGGTATCAGTGGCTCTGCCTGTTCCAGCTTCCTTTTGTCACCTACTGAGAGGAGGTGAGAGGACCTACCCAAGTCAATGGCCTTTTCACAGAACATCACCTTTTCTCTGGGCTGGTGTAAAGCCAGGTGAGGGCTGAGCTGGGGAAAGGCAGTGTGGTTCACCCAGCCAGCTTCTTTCTGCTCTCTGTGCACACGCACACACATATACACATGCGCGCGCGCGCACACACACACACACACACACACACACACACACACACACACACATGCACACACACACACACACACACACACACACACACACACAGGCACATACTCAGATAGACCCACCTCCTTAAGGCCCTGACACCTTCTGACTCCCGTTGCTATGGTCAGCCCTCATGCACAATTCTCCATTCTCCTTCTTCCCCTGCTGCAGCGACCTTGGAGGCCATGGGTTCCAGCTGCAGGCTGGGTCCCTGAGTGACCATGTGGAACAGAGATCCCCGCCTATCTGTGATGGATGGGTGTGAGCAAGCAGTAAATCCTGCTTGTGTTGAGTTATGGGGACTTCAGGACTAAGTTGGTTCCATAGCATAACCAGCCTACCCTAACACCCCTCCAACTCCTCCACGTGAGGTCAGCCAGCCAGCCCTAGTCTCAAAGAAGCTCGATATGTACTTCCCAGTGCATGACAGTCCCTTTCTCTTCATATCACCCATGCTTGGCTCATGGTGAACCACAGTCACTCTCCTCCTGTTCAGGAGAAAACCAGGAACCCAGCATTCTCTTCCGAGGGCAGAAGGGAAGGAAATCTGGAATGTCCTCAGCCTAGTGTTTTGGTTTAGCAGCTAGTACCAGAGGGCCAAGTCTTCCCCACCAACTTGGTGACCTACCCACTCTCCCGGGACCGAGTCAGTGGGCCCATCCCTGACCAAGCTCCGAGGATGGCCTATTTCTGATGTGTGAAGCAAGCCCAAAAGGAGACAGGGAAACACCCATGTTCATTGCAGCATTATTCACAATAGCCAAAAGGTGGAAGCAACCCAAGTATCCATGGAGGGATGGAAAGATGAAATGTGACCTATACATAAAAGGGACTATTATTCAGCCTTAAACAGGAAGGAAATTCTGACAGGTGCTACAGTGCGGATGAACCTTGAGGACATTATGCTAAGTAAATAAGCAGTCAGAAAAGCAGTATGATTCCACTTACATGAGGTGTTAGAATAGTAAAATTCATAGTTACAGGAAGTAGAAAGATAGTTGCCAGGGGCTGGGGGTGGGAGGAGAAGGGTTGTTAATGTTTAATATGTGCAGTTTCAGTTTTGCAAGATAAAAAGAGATTTGGAGATGGATGGTGGTGATGGTTGCACAACAACGTGAATGTACTTTAGGCCACTGAATTGTACAGTTAAAAAATGATGGGGGGCTGGCCGAGCGGCTCTTTGGTTAAGAGTTGGCTTGGGAGCATGAACGCTGAGCAACAGGGATGCCAGTTTGGATCCCACATTAGGGCCAGTGATGCTGCGCCCTCTACAGCTAAGATGGTGAACAACAGCTCGACCTGGAGCTAGGTTGTCGTGAGCTACCGTGAGCAGCCGGTAGCCAGCTTGAGCGACCTGCAGGCGGCATGAACTGCCGTGAGCTGCTGTGAGCGGCCGTCCAATGGCCGGCGACCAATCTGCCTCAGCCGGGAAGAGCGCAATAATCACAATACCAACATGGGCCAGTGAAGCGACGTCCTCCACAACTATACTGAAGAACAAAAGGACAGCAACTTGTCTATTCTCCTTCCCCGCTTCCCCAATGCTGCCCCCACCCCACCAATTCCCCAATAAAATCTTAAAAAAAAAAAAAATGACGGGGCGGCCGGATGCCTCAGTTGGTTAGAGCGTGTGCTCTTAACAACAAGGTTGCTAGTTCGATTCCTTCATGGGATGGTGGGCTATGCCCCCCCCCAGAACGAGATTGAAAACAGAGACTGGACTTGGAGTTGAGCTGCACCCTCCACAACTAGATTGAAGGACAACAACTTGACTTGGAGCTGATGGGTCCTGGAGAAACACACTGTTCCCCAATGCAATTTCTTAAATAAAAAATAAATAAATAAATAAATAAATAAATAAATAAATAAATAAATAAATAAAATGATTATGATGGTAAATTTTGTTATATGCATTTTACCACAATTTAAAAAATGAATAAAATAGAACAAACAAACAAAGGCAGGCAGGAAAGGAGCAATATCAGAGACAGAAACTCTTTCATGGGGAGTAGCAAGGGGGCAAGGAGACTAAGCCAGGCCCGGAGCCCACTCAGCTTCCAAAAAGGACTTTGGAGTCACCTTCTGAGTTACAAAGGCAGGTTCCACCTCCACAGTTCATTTCTGTTTTGCTGCCAACTTCCTGGCATAAGACGAGCCTGGCTCTGCCTTAGGTAGGGGCTGCCAGGCATTTGTCAGCTTTAATTCCAATACTTCTTCCGCTATCTGGCAGCACCTAGGCATCCACTACGGAGCTCAACCTACCCCACATCCAACCAATGCCAACGGCAAGGTCTCAGGGAGTGTGCAGAACAAGCCAGCGGTCACGGCTGGAAATGAAACTTGCCCCAGGTCACCCCTTTCCCCGGCTCCTCCCTATCCCTCTGTCACCCTTCAAGTACTCCACTCAGATCCACACAGCTCCATCCTCCCACCTGGCAGCGAGAGCTGCCAGCCTTACTTCCCACAGGAAGGCAGCCTCCTTCAAGAATCAAGCTGAGGGGCAGACATGGCCCAGGGGCTGACAAAGAGATGGCGGGTGGAAAGGAAAAGAGATGTTTCAATTTGGCCCCCCAAACAAGGGCAGCTGTACACCACAGGCCAGAGAAGACAGGCTGAGAGAGACAGGCACCAGGGCCCACAGGGCTAGAGGGACCTGCTCTGCCCCACGTGTTTACACTGGAACCATCTGTACGCAGGCAGACTAACGGGACGAGGCCGGAGCAGCAGTGGCCAAGGTCAATTACCTCTACTCCCAGGAGGGCTCCTGGAAACATCCTTTCCATGCCTGGACTTGTGAGCATGAGAGGAGAAAAGGGGCACAGTCCCCACGAAAACCAGGGCTTGGCTGATATCAGAGGCCACATCTCATGCACAGAATCTGCAAGTCTCCCAGTCTCCCAGGAAAATGAAGTCAAGATTCTGAATTGGGGACAAGAGAAGAGTTACAGGGTCTGGGGGCATCCTCTAGGAACGATGAAAGGGACATAGTACTGGCTCTGGAGCCAGGTTACCCAAATTCAAATTGCAGTTTTAGCTGTGTGATCTTGGGCAGCTTGCTTAACCTCTCTGTGCATTAGTTCCCTCCTTTATAAAATAAAGATGATAATAATAACACTATCTCGTAAGAGCTTTTGTGACAGTTAAATGAGTTAGTTAAAGTCACACTAAGAGCAGTGCCTTTAGTAAGTAATGTTAGTGGTTGTTACTGATTGACATTTATTATTATTATTATTATTATTATTATTATTATTATTATTATTATTTCTCCCCACTATCCTGGCCCTGGGAAAGATACTGAAAGGAAGCTCAGCTTGTCTGATGTCTTCTCAGGGGCTAGAGGCAGCTGCACAGTGTGTGTGCGGTGCATAGGTTACCGGAGCCCCAAAACAAGCACAAGAGAATGGCCCCCACGCATGGCAACCATGCTCCCACTTTCATTGCTTGCTCCTCTTGGGGGCCACTGTCTGCTCTTAGCCTTATATCTGAGCTCCCTCCTGGGGACCTGGGGCCCTTCCACAGGGTTAGGCAGCAGTCTGCAGCAATATCCTCCACAGCCCTACATAGAGGGGGCAGAGCACTCAGCCTCCTGGGAACCATGAAGTCAGGAAGGGAAAAAGGGAGAAGCACTCACACGCACAGGTACAGGTCTCCCCAGGCTCCTGCAAATGCACAGGGCGTAGTCATCAACACACGGAATTCAGCAGTGTAGCCCGGGGCCTTCCTCCCATCACTGGTCTATCAGTGTATGTATGTGCAAGCTAACCCGTTATCATCTTTCTAGAACGTAAGAGCAAAGACAGTAGAACATTTTGGTCAAGAGCTCATGCTCTGGAGCCACACTGCCTGTGCTCAAATCCCAGCTCTACCCCTTACCAGCTGTGTGGCCTTGGGTAAGTTGTATAACCTCTCTGTGCCTCTGTTTCATTTTCAAAACGGAATAATAGCACTCAAACTCCCAGGGTGCCTGTGAGGATGAAATGAGTAATTACATCTAAAGTGGACTAGAAGAGTGCTAGCCCCTCTAAGTATTAACTACTATTACTATGCCTCATAAGCTCAGCAAGTCAGATCGTGTGACTGCCAGGCTCTCATCTGGTTCTACATCTTACCCTGGACCGGTTCACCAAACCCCTCGCTGCCGGGAACTCATCTGTCAATTAGTTCTCACCCCTGGAGGGCTCCAGGCAGAAATCTCAAGCTCAGTCTGTGTACCATGGTCCATGGTCTTTGTCAATGTCCCACCCTGACTCCACTCACCAACTGCTTCCTGAGTCTTCCTCTGTCCACAGGTGACACCCACATCTCTATTCGTCCCGTTCAGAAATCAGAAACAGCTCAAGTCAACCATTCCCCCACATAGAACTTGTGTTTTTCTCTAGAGAGAGACTACCATGGTTTTTCCACCAGAAGATGTACAGACAAAAATGGCTGGTTCTAGGGGTCACCTGGAACCCAAAAGAGCACTGGATGTAAAGCCCAAAAGATTTAGGTTTAACTCTTTGGGGAAGTCACTTAAAGTCACTAGGCCCCTGAGTTTGCTCCTCTGCAAAATGGGACAGCCTTACCAAATCTCCAGTACTGAGGTAAGGAGGTGATAAGATGATGAGGCAGCGTCTAGTGCAGTGCCTGGCACACAGCAGGTGCTCAATGCAACTGGAACATGGACTATTTACCTCCTTTCTCATTATAGGCAAAACGTGAAAGAAGAGATCTGAACCAAAGTACTGTGCTGGCTTGGCCAAGCAGTCTGTTATCTTTAGCAAGCTGATGAGCTCTGTTCAGGTAGTTTAGAAAAATATTCATGACACAGCCTGGGTAGGTTTTCTTGGCTGGGATTCAGAGCAGCCAGCCCTCTGTTCTGTGTGATGGGTTGCATCCTGGACCCCTCCCTTCCCCCTGAATCTGGTTTACTTGGTCAAATCACCCCCTGCCCCCAGGACTAGGCAGAAGGGCCAAGGGAGCCACCTGTGTTCTCTGGTCACACACGCCCAACTTGGTCAATAGCTTTTGAAGCCGTTGCCCCATCATGCCCACCTAGGCAGATGACATAGCCCCGTGGAAAGGCTGGGAATATAGGTTCACAGATCCATGTGCCTATCACATGACAGCATCACTAGGCAGGAAAACCACACCCTGTGACTAACTCATCCTTCTCACTGGTTTGAAGTCTAGTGGTCACCATAGCAACAGGCTCCCGCTCCAGCCTGCTGGGTGGGGCTGATGCAATTCTCAGGCAGTGAGCAACTCCAACTCAGCTTACAGCTCTGTTCCCACTCAAGGGCAGGTGACTGGGGAGAGCAAATGAAGAGGGAGGAGATGGGCTCACACCCTACAGAAATCTCTGCTTTCCTCCCAGTTCTGCTCAGAGGGCTGGATCCAAGGGATGCGAACCCTGAAGAGAGCAGTGGGTTCCCCTCCCATGTTCCTAACAAACGTGGTGTCACTGCAGCGGCTGCCCCTTCTGGAAGATTCATCTCCAAGGCCTTAGGAGATCTGGAGGAGGGGGAGACAGACTGCACCATGGGCCTCTCTGCTACCATGCAATCCCTTACCAGACTTCTGAGCCAGCACCCCACCAGCTCAGCACCCCCGATTCTCTCAGCCCGCAGGCAGCCAGCTCATCAGAATTCAACAGGTGCAGCTTTACCGTTCTCTGCTCAATTGTCTCTGCCATAGTAGCATTAAAGCACCCATAAATCCAGCCCCTGCAAGCTAAAATGTCCCCAGACTACCACTGCACCCCATCCTCCCAGCCCTCTATCCCATTCCAAAAGGATCGCCAGCCACCCTGGGGCACCTTGCTCAGTGGCTGGGACCCAACAGTCCTACACTAGGACCTACCGGCCAAGAGCCACCCGACCTCTTAACTTCTAAGTCCCCCAACCTCGCGGAACGAGCACTCAGAAAGGAGGGAGGTCAAGTCACCCACTCACCCATCTACCACATACGCATGCGCGCGCGCGCGCGCGCACACACACACACACACACACTAAGGGAAAGAGCTTGGCAATGCTAGTGGCCCTCTGGAGCCTCCGGCGCCTACCCATGGTCGCAGGGTTCGCCCTCCCAAGGCTGCTGTCCTGGTGAAAATGCCTCCAGAGCCAGGAATGCTTCCCTCCAGCAGGCCCCACGCCCTTCTCTATCCCAACAGCCACTTCTGGCCTATGCTCCCTCCTACCTGGCCGGCATCGAGGGCATCCACCCAATCAGGAACAGGCCACGGCACAAACAGGCCCTGCTCTGGGACCTGGCACCCTGCGCTGGGAGATGTGCAGGCGTGCGGGTGGAGGGAGGGAAGGCATGCCTCCACAGCACCCTCCCCTGTGCCCTCAGAGGCCAGTCACATTGGGCCCTCCCAATGGTCACCCTGACAGATGCCACAAGGGATTATCTCCAGGGGCAGCTCACTAGGGAGAGGGCGTTCGGCTGTGGGGTGTCCCAGGAACACATCGTGCGGGAGCCTCCAAGACTACTGAGAGGAGGTGGGCAGAGAGGGTAAACTGTTAGAGCTGGAGGTGGCTTTCCAGACCTATAGGTCAATGGGGTAGATCTGAGAGTCCAGACGTAAACACATCTATGTATGGTCAACTGATTTTCAACAAGGGTGCCAAGACCATTCCAAAGTTTTTTCAACAAATGGCGCTGAAGCTACCTACAAAAGAATGAAGTTGGACCCTTACATCACACCATATATAAAAATTAACTCAAAATGGACTGAAGACCTACATGTAAGAGCTAAAACTATTAAACTGTTAGAAGAAGACATAGAGGTAAAGCTCCTGACCTTGGATTTAGCTAAGGATTCTTAGATATGACACCATAAGCACAAACAACAAAAGAAAATGTAGACAAACTGGACATCATCAAAATTAAAAACTTTTGTGCTTCAAAGGACACCATCAAGAAAGTGAAAAGACAGCCCACAGAAGAGAAAAGATTTGCAAATCATGTATCTGATAAGGGACTTCTAACTAGACTCTATAAAGAAATCTTACAACTCAACAATAAAAAATGACAGACAACCCAACTGAAAAACAGACAAAGGATCTGAATAGACAGTTCTCCAAAGAAGGTAAAGATGGCTTCCTTTCATTCAATAAACAGATATCTGATGTGCACCTACTATGTGCCAGGCACTGTGCTGGACAACAGGGACACAAAGGCAGGCAAAGCAGACTCAGCCTCTGCCCTCATGAGACTTACATCCAGTGGACAGACAGTACACATCTACTATGTGCCTGGTACATGTATTAACTCACTTAATCCTCACAACGAGGGAGGTACTCTGAGAGCCCCCATTTTACAGATGAGGAAACTGAGGCATAGAGAGGTTAAGGAACTAGCCCAAGATCACACCACTAGTAAGTGATAGGTTCGAGATTCACACCCAGGGCAGTTTTCTCCCGGGTCCGCATTCTGAACAATTACATGATATTGAGCATTATCTTGAAGTGATTCATTCCTACTGGGAGTCAGGGAGGGCTGCTTGAGGGAGGTGACGGTGAACTGGGTTTGAAAGTCTCCATCAGGCAAGCAAATAGGGAAGGAGACTTGCAGAGGCACAGAGGCAAGAAATCAACTCAGTTTAGGAAACACTTAGGGGGTCGGTGGTACCGAAGCAGAAAGGATAAGTTCAAGGCGAGGGGTGGGGAGAGTGACATGGCTGGAGAAGGCGATGGTAGGTAGTGGGACTCCTCCCGCCAAGAGGCCGAAGGGGAGCCACGGAAGGGTTTTCAGCATGAGGGAGACCTGACCCAATTTTGGTTTGGGGATGCCCTAGGTGGTGGGAGGGGGTGCCAAGGAAAGACAGGTGGTCTGGCTGAGACCAGAGAGAGATGATGACTCCGGTATGTGTGGCAGACAACAGTGCCAGGGAATATCCCATGCATGTATTCACGTCTATAACAAGGATGGGGCGAGCAGAGTGGGCATCTGCTGGCCATCAAGGGACAGAAAAAAAGGAACTCCTGATGGGGGCATTGGATGCCTCGTGCCTGGTTGACCCCAGGTTTGACTCCCATGTGACCCTCGATGAGGACAATGATAGCTCTGAGGCGATCTGAATCCAGATACCCAACCCCACCAGCCTCTACCCGAAGGAAAGCGAGTATGCCAAGGTGCCTATAACGGGACGGGAGAGCCCTGTGTGGGCTGAAAAATGGAGCAGGTCCGAGAAATGAGCCTTTGCTGACAGAGAACCTGGGGCCATGGGGCTGCTCCCTTCACAGGAGGTAACAATCTTGTGAGAAAACAAACCTCTGGTCAAGCAGAAAAAAAAAAAAAATCCAACTCCTGAGTTTCTGGTAGAAGGTGATGCCAGATGCTGTACTACAAGCTTTACGTGCATTAACTTACTTAACCCTCTTACAAACTGTGTGGTGAGTTCCACTGCTGGCCCCATTTTGCAGATGAGTAAACGGAGATGCAGGAAGGTTAGTGAACTTGCTATGGCTAGTTCATGGTAGAGCTGAGATTTGAAAACAGGCAGCCCGAGTCCAGAACAAGTTCTACTATCCACCTCCAACCTCACTTTAACCGAGTATTTTAACTTCCCAACGTAGCTGTTGTGTCCAGAGATACGAGCAAAGAATTAGATTTCAGGGCCGGCCGAGCAACGCGTTGGTTAAGAGTTGGCTTGGGACACCAGCACTGAGCAGCAGGGCCCCGGTTCGGATCCCACATGAGGGCAAGCGACACTGCGCCCTCTACAGCTAAGATGGTGAACAACACCTCGACCTGGAGCTGGGCTGCTGTGAGTTGCCGGCGACAGCGTAGGCTGCAGTGAAGCTGCAATGGGCTGCCATGAGCTACCGTGAGTGGCTGGCAACCAGCATCAATGGCCAGCAGCTGGTGTGAGCTGCCATGAGCTGCTGTGAGCGGTCGTCCAATGGCCGGCGAGCAATGATAATACCAACACGGGCCAGTGAAGCGACGTCCTCCACAACTAGACTGAAGAACAAAAGGATAGCAACTTGTCTGTTACCCTCCCCCAATTCCCCAATAAAATCTTACCAAAAAAAAGAAAAAGAGATTTCAGGCCCCGTTGCACAGTAATAACAGCCCACACTCACCCAATACATTCACTCATTTTAAACTCATACTACCTCATGAGGTAGGTACTATTAATATCCCCACTTTACAGATGAGGAAACTGAGGCACAGAGAGGTCATGTGTCTTGCCCAACGTCAACAGCTGCTGAATGGCCAAGCTTGTAACCCAAGCAGTCTATCCCAGACATGACCCTCTTTTCGCTACCTGACTACATCAGCACTACTACAGTGCACTTTTTTATTTTTTTATTTTTTTAAAATTGGGGAACAGTGTGTTTTCCCAGGACCCATCAGCTCCAAGTCAAGTAGTTGTTTCTATCTAGTTGTGGAGAACGCAGCTCCTTGGCCCATGTGGGAATTGAACCGACAAGCTTGGTGTCATGAGCCTGCGCTCTAACCACCTGAGCTAACCGACCGCCCTACAGTGCACTTCTAACATGCCCAGGGGTCCGGTCTCTTGGGCCATAGCCCACAAGATGCAGCAACTTCAAGGGCAAGGCCACAGGTAGAACATGTCCAGAGTAGGGAGAAGCCGACAGGACAGGTGAAAGGATGAGAACCACAAGGCACAGTGGTCTCGTGGCAAAGGGTGTGCGGGCAGACAGCCCTGGTGAGAGCAACAGGGCCGTGCCCTGTGCCTGCGCGCTGGGCAGAGGACCACTGGCTGCCCAGCTGGACACATGAGGGAAGTATTCTGCCACTGCAGGCTGACCTGTTCGTGGATCATGCGGTCAATTCGGCAGGTCACCTTTTGGAATGGGTTGAAAAGGAGCATATCTCACATAACTAAGGGTAGGTATTGCTTTATGAAGCTCATTTCAGATACGTAGACATACATGGTGTTATGCTGCGTTGCATTACAAAATGATTTTCCTACTATGGATTGTGTCCAAAAATGTAGGAGTACCATTATTTCTACTAAATGAGCTGTAGTTTATTCCTATAATGAAATTCTATGCAGCTTTGACAATGACTAATCTAGAGAACAACTACGAATCTCCAAAACATAATTGTAAGCAGAAAAAGGCAAGTCAGAAAAATACTTACACTATGATTCTATTTATATAATAAGGGGCAATTTTTGTTATTTAGGAATGCATATCTATGTATAAAGAAACTCTAAAGAAAAGGAGGGAAAGATTAACACAAAATTCTGGTTGGTGGTTACCTGTCTGCAAAGGGGGGTAGGAGGTGAGTGTGATGGTAGAATTGTGCCCCCACACACACAAAGCTATGTACTTCAGAACGTGACTTATTTGGAAATATGGTCTTTACAGAGGTCATCAAGTTAAAATGAGGTCATTACAGTGAGTCCTAATCCTACATGACTGGTTTCTTTACACAAAGTGGAAATCTGGTCGCAGAGACAGAGGGGGAGAATGTGAAAATGAAGGCAAAGATGGAGGTGATGTACCTACAAACCAAAGAATGCCAAAGACTGCCAGCAAACCACCAGAAGCTGAGAGGCCTGGAACAGGCTCTCCCTTGGGGCCTCAGAAGGAACCAAGCCTGCTGACACCTTGATCTTGGACTTCTGGTGAGCAGAACTGAGAGACAACACATCCCTGTTGTTTAAGCCCCCAGTCTGCAACACTCAGTATTAGTAAACGAATACAGTGAGGCACACGGCAGCTTCTTAGGACTGACCTGCCAGTGGTTTCTCTAAACTTAATGAAGGGCAAATGGATGTTTGTCTTGTAAGTCTTTATCAAACCAAATCCAGACACTTTATTGCTCCTTCATATAGATGATGTATTTCATATATATAATAGAAATAAAAACAACATAGGAGGGGCGGCCAGTTAGTTCAGTTGGTTAGAGCGCAGTGCTCATAACACCAAGGTTGCCGGTTCGATCCCTACTTGGGCCACTGAGCTGCGCCCGCCACAATTAGATTGAAACAACTACTTGACTTGGAGCTGATGGATCCTGGATAAACATACTGTTCCCCAGTAAAAAAAAAAAAACCAAACACATAGGAGCATCCCAACCATTAATTTTACAGGTGAGGGCACTGAGGACCCACCTAAGGTCACACGCCAGGTGAGTAGCTGAGCTAGAACAAAAGCCCAGGTCTCCTCCCAGCTCAGTGAAAGCCACCAGCGTAGCCACAGCCCATGGTGACACAGAAAAGGCGGAATTCTGTGCAGAACGCAGGGAACCTGGAATTCACAGTCCTCTGGGAAGCAGTAGAAACCCTCACTCTTTTGGGCCATGGGCCACAGCAGTTAGTGAAGCCAATGGCCCCTTATCTGAAGAATGTTTTGAAATGAATAAAATGCATTGGATCACAAAAGAAATCAGTTTTACTGAAATGCTATTCTAGCCACGGGGACTCTGGTGAGTCCAGGAGAATTAACTAACTGATCAGTCAGTACGCAGTCAGCACTCAATAAAAGTCAGCGATGGGTTTTACTATTAATAGTAGGAGTTATTTCCTTTTCCTCGGGCCTGGGTCAGTGCAGCTGGGTGGGGAGACCCAGGGACCCATGCCTCGGAGCCTGGGCACTGCTGCAGGACCTGGGCTCAGCTGAGGAATGAGGGATGAAAGATGCTGCCCTGAACTGCAGACCCTGTGAATGAGGCCGCCACCAGGAAGGGGGGTGCTGTCCCGAGAGAATAGGTCCCTCAGGGCTGAGAGGAGAGAGACACACAGCAGGCCTTGCCTGGAGACAGGGAGGTAGGTCCCCAGAGGAAAGCACAAACACAGCCAGGATCAGAGCCCTCGGGGCCTGTGTCCACAGGGCTTCTAGGGAGGAGTATTGCTAAAGGGCAGAAAGTGACACTTAATAGGTGCCTCTAGGGGCCCAGGACTCTCCACACATTATATAACTGAATTTATTCAAATATCAGCCTTGCAACTGAACAATACGTATGAATTATACCCAGAATTTACAGATGAGGAAACTGAGGCTCAAAGATGTCATGGCTTCATAGAATCAATATTAATATGCAGGTCTCTGGCTCTAAGGAGCCTTTAAGACTCTAAGGAGTCTGCCTTTAATGCAGACTAACAATCATTCATTCACTCATTCATTCATTCATTCGTTCATTCATTCACTCAACAAATCTTCAGTTCCATGGAAATCTCCCAAGATGGGGCACTTCTCCAGTGAAGATACTGTCACTTGATGGGGTTGCTGTTCTTTACCCTTCTGGGGGTACTGTTTACAAGTGCCTTGGGCAAGAGAAGGGGGCAGGTGGCAGCCAGGCCTCACCACCTTCCGGAGAACCATGCAGGCCTCCAGCCCAGGTACACCATCCCTTCTCAGGTACGCAAAGACTGCAGCCCTTACATCTGGCATCCTCTTCAGCATCCCATCCCGGACTTTTCAGAAAGCCCCCCTCACCTAGAAGTCAAGTCTTTACAATGGGGCCAAAGGGCACCTGTTCGGTCCTCTCACCACCCGCCACATGGCTGACTAACAGTAATCACAGCACCCATTTTCCTCCAAACCCCAAACCAGCCCAGTAAGCATATCTCCACTGCGGAGAAGCTCATTAAGTGACTCAGCCAATGCCACACGAGCATTGAGCTGGGGCTCTGGGAATCACATCCAGGCTTTTGTAATTTTGCAATTTTTTTTTTCCTTTACCTACAATCCTTTAGAGATTAGAGGCTCCCCAGCAGAAGTGAGAATGTGTAAGACTCAGACCGTGACGGGTACTCAGCAAGTGTTTATCAATAACAATTATCCTTGACTGCGGTATAAAGCAGTGTGATGAACATATGAACATACCTCGTCACCAGTCATCATCTTAGCTGATGTTGACAGCAACCGGAGGACATACATGGGGCAGGTATTCATAACCCTCACTTGGCAGACAGGGAGCCAGAGGGATGATTGTACCTGGACACAGGCTCGTTTCCTGGAATGGGTCCCTTCAGGTCCAATCTCCCTGCTTCTCTACCCTGCTTTCTGCCTCAACAGAGATCAGAGGAAGGGAGGGGTGTGAGGCTGGGACATTTCCTATGATCCACCCAGTCTGTGCGCTTCAATCAAAGGTTGCGGCTTCTGGCATGGAGCCGCTCACACCGCCTCTGCGTCTCTAGGTGTGGGAACCAGACCTGCCCCTCACCCCGACCACATTTTGGTCCAAGTCGCCTTCTAACATCTCCCCAAACTCCCCAGGGTGTGTGTGTGTGTGTGTGTGTGTGTGTGTGTGTGTGTGTGTGTGTGTGTGTACCATCTGCTTCCTGCTGGACCCTGATGGATGTAGTAGTAAGTAACCAGGTTAGGGACCCTGGTCCCCTGATGGATGAACCAGGCAACAGGCACTTACTGAGTCGTCCCTTGGGGGAGTTTAGTGGGGAGGGGACAGGGTGAAAAGGAAGATGGCAGAGAACTGGAAGGAGCTGGTAGCAGAAACAGAAGGCAAAAGCTCTTGGTCTCAGGGTTCTCTTTGAATTAACTGGAATTAACCTTCAGAAAGTGGAGAAAGACCACGACACTGAGACGGGAGGCTGGGAGAGGCCCGTAGTGGGACAATAGGTAGGGAAGGCTTCCATCGGGGCTTCAGGCCAAGCAGAGCCACTAGTGCTGCCCACATGAGTGCTCTGGAAACTGGTCTCTGGTTACAAGCCAGGGCAGGGACGGGGCAGCCCTTATAACAACGGGCACTTCTAGACTGTGCTCCTGGGATGGACCGGGGTGCAGATGGGGGGTGGGGGATGGGATGGCCATGTGCAGGCACTTGATCCTCACCTTGTCTGAAAGAGCCAGCTGGAGAAGGGGAGATGCACCTGTTGGTTTCCAGACCCTCTTTCCCACTCATCCCCCTTGGCACAAGCATCCAGGGTGAGTGCTGGGACACGGGGCAGTTGGAGGCCATGTTCTGGCCTCCAGCGTCATCTCTGCCAGGAGCACACAGTTGGCTGCATGGCCAGACCCTGAGTGACAGAGAAGAGCAAAGAAGAAGGCTCTTCTCACAGGGTGGGACAATGGCACATGGATTTTCTTCCTCCTGCTTTTAGGTATTTTTCTAGTCTTTAATAACTACATGCTTTCATTTTATAAAGGCAGGTGGAAAGTCTATCCTGGAGAATCATGGAGACTTTCAAGGAGAAGAAAGACATCACATCGTGGCACAGTTAGGTGTTTAACATATCTGAAGAGGACCTGGAATAATTAGGATTTGCAGGCATGGACCTCAGACAGGCCTGAAGCCCAGGGTCTGTTAGGGACACTACTTTCTATAGTCTCTGAACAAATACTCAGGGGTGCATCGGGGTTTCTTACACCTGGTGACAGGCTGGCACATGGTCGGTGTCCCCATGACATTCAAGGGGCAGTGGACAGGAAGACATAAACCCCTAGTGTGAGCTCCTTATGTCTGGCTGAACCCTCTCTCCATTCAAGGATCTCGGGGGAACCCAGGAAGTCACACCTTCCTCTGGGAGCATGTGCATTATCACCTGCTTTGTGAAACCATCTCTGTAGGTTTCCATGCCCTTGACCTTAAAGGAACTTTACATTTTTTAACTGTGGCAGTTGGTCGGCAAGATGCAGCTTAGGGGCCGGCCGAGTGGCGCAATGGTTAAGAACTGGCTTGGGACACCAGAGGGCCCCGGTTTGGATCCCACATGTGAGGGCCAGTGACACTGCCCTCCACAGCTAAGATGCTGAACAACAGCTCAACCTGGAGCTGGGCT
>NW_017731491.1:1062254-1087159 GCF_001890085.2 Hipposideros armiger | reverse complement strand
ACTTGTCTGTTCCCCTTCCCCCAATTCCCCAGCACTGTTCCCATCCCCCCAATTCCCCAATAAAAATCTTAAAAAAAAAAAAAAGATGCAGCTTAGTGTCCTGTTTAATAGCAAGAGCACAGGAGACAGGTTGCTTGGGTTCACATCCCAGCTCATCACTTACTAGCTACTGTCCTTGAGTAAGCTACCAACATAATCTGTGCCTCTGTGTTCCCATCTGTAAAGTGGACGGAAGTGTCTTCGTCATAGGATTATTGTCAAGAATAGGGAATTAATATACAGAAAGTGCTTGGAACAATGTGGACACATAGCAAGTGCTAGGTAAACTGATAGCTATTATTACTAGCATTTTTCCATTCATCACATCATGATTTTTTTGTGTCAACGCTACAAAAACAATCTCTGTATTTCTGTGATGACTCTACAGAAATTTCTTATCAGCTTGGTCTCTAGGGGTCAGGGGGTGGCACAGAGGAGAGAAGAAAGTAATGAAATGAGCAAGGAAAATCTAGATGGGTAACCCTTGCTAAGTGTTACTACATACGTACCATTTAATCCGGTGGTAGGGAGACCAGATAAAATGCAAGACGCCCAGTAAAATTTGAACTTCGGATAAGTTTTTAGTATAAGTATGTCCCAAATATTGCATGGGATATACTTATACCAAATTAATTAATTAATTAATTAATTAACTAACCCATGGGTTATCTAAAATTCAAACTTAATTGCACATCCTGTATTTTTATTTGCTAAAAATGTGGCAACCCTATCAGTGAGGTTGTTAAGGTGGTTCCCATTTTAGAAGTTGGGGAGATGAAGCTCAAAGGGGCTCAGTGTCCAGAGGTAACCGTCCCAGCACATAGTCCAAAGGCGATGCTCCCTGTCTGCAGCACACTCGTCCCTCCAGCTGCATGCCTCTTCTCAGAAGAGGGAACAGGCCAAGAGATAGAGAAATCGAGCCCTCAGTTACCTGCCTACAATCACACCTTTCTCAGCCCCTGCACGGAGCCTGCATGCAGGAAGAGCTATATTTTCCCAGAGTGAGGGAGGTATTTCTCCCCAAAACCAATGCACCAGGGAATCTTCGTGCAGGAGAGGGAGGGTGGGTGGCCAGGGGTTGGGATCCCCCAGTGAGGGCTACAGTCAGCCAGGGTGGCACCCACAGCCCTTCCGGGAGCTGCCCCTGCCTGGGGCTGGAACCTGGAGGCAAGAAGCCCCAGGAGAAAACTCAGGAAGCACCAAAGGAAACCCCTCCGGAAGTCCTGAAATATTTCCACAGCCAAGACAGAAAACTTTAAAGTGAAAGCAGCACTAAGAGTACTGACAGAGGGGCCAGGCTGGCCTCTGGGAGTCCAGGGCACGACCGCAGTGCCCGGTAGCCCCAGCCCAGGTCACAAGGCCCCCTCCCCACAGGTTACACAGATGGCCTCGGGCTCCACAGGGTGCCCTATGCACCTTCCCCTGGAGGGGCCCCCATCTCTGCTCTCCCAGACTCCAAATGGGAGTTTCACTTCAGTCATTCTCAGCTCTATTTTTGCTCAAAGGTGACAAGAAACGAGTGTTCAAAGCAGGACAATTCAGTCACCTGATTTCCGCACCTCTGCAAGGCCAGGGACCATGCTGAGCTTTGCTGGGAGCAGAGACGGGGAATGGTCCCAGAAGCCTCTTGAGGGCTTCTCTACAGTCCCAGGAGCCTAGGTCTAGATCCCACTCCCTAGGCTGTAACTTCTCAAGGAGGTGACACTCAGCCTCGTAGTCACCTGGCCAAAAAAAAAGCCAAGGAACACCATGTACAAAAAGGTGTGTCTGGGGAGCTGGGAAGAATTCAGTGTGGATGGAGAGTTGGGAGTGTGGTCAGGAATGCCAGGAGGGGAGCAGCGTCTGTAAAAGTGCCCATGCGATGCCAAGGACTTTATCATATAGGAAGGAGGGAGGTGGAAGGTGTTAGATTGGCCACTGGCTGAACCAGATCCTCCAGGAAGGCTCAAAGGAGCCTGGGTCCTTCCTACCCAGCCTGGGCATCACCTGAGGGCCTGTCAGAAATGCCACATCAGAGGCCCTGCCCCAGACCTGCTGCACCAGAACTTGCACTTTTATAAGATGCTCGATCTGAGTGAGGCCCTGAGTGATGCCTGCGACAGAGAGGGTCCCTGGTTCAATCTCTCCACCTCCCTCATGCCCAGCTCTACCTCCTCCTCACACCCTCCCCACTCCTTGATTCTCTTAAGTGGCCCTCATGTTAGAACAGTGGACCTCAGCCCCCCATTACATTCTCTCTCTTCATACCTCCCCGCAACTAATCACAAAGCATTTCCAAGCTCCCGTTCGCCGGGGACACAGCTGGGTGTCACAGGAAAGGGAGAAGTACACATGGTTCCCGAATGGAGCTGGACACACAGAGGAGCTTTGCAAACCTACAGATGCCTGGGCCCCACCCCCAGGTTTTCATTCAGAGAGGGCCTGGTGTGTCGCCCACATGGCACCCCAGGCCAAGAGCACAGGCTGGGCATCCACAAAGGTCTGGTTTAGAGTCCAGCTCGGGCCTTTCTAGGCTGTGTGGCCTTAGAAAAGCTGTTTAACCACTCTAGAATCTTGCGGGGGGGGGGGGGGGGGGGGGGGGGGCGGTCGCGCAAGTTTCCTCATCCATAAAACGGGATAAAAAGAGCTGGGACCAGGCCGGCCAAGTGGCGCATTGGTTAAGGGCTGGCTTGGGATGCAAGCTCTGAGCAGCAGGGCCCTGGTTCGGATCCCACATGGGCCAGTGACGCTGTGCCCTCTACAGCTAAGATGGTGAACAACAGCTCGACCTGGAGCTGGGCTGCTATGAGTTGCCGGTGCCGGCATAGGCTGCAGTGAGGCTGCAGTGGGCTGCCATAAGCTACCATGTGTGGCCGGCAGCCAGCGTGACTGGCCGTCCAGTGGCCGGTGACCGATCTGCCTCACCCGGGAAGAGCACAATGATAATACCAACATGGGCCAGTGAAGCGACGTCCTCCACAACTAGACTGAAGAACAAAAGGACAGCAACTTGTCTGTTCCCCTTCCCCCAATTCCCCAACGCTGTTCCCCTCCCACAATTCCCCAATAAAAAATCTTTTAAAAAAAATAATAAATAAATAAAAATTAAAAAGTTCCTGAACTCACTTTCCTTAAAAAAAAAAAAAAAAGAGCTGGGACCTCCCTGGGAGGTTGAAGATTAAATGGGACATTGTAAAGTACTTAAGGACAATGTCTGGCACCCTATAAATGGCAGCCTTTGTTATTTTTCTTCATGCCTTTAAGGAGTTTAGAGTCTGGCAGAGAAGAAATGACAACAGGGACAAAGCGCTACATAGGTAAACATGATAAAACACTAGATAAGAAAATGCTCAGTGATGTGGCCCAGAATAAGCAGAGTTCCGAGTTCTGAGGAGGGGGGGATCTCAATGAGGCAGTGCTATAAGCAGGCATGGGAGTGGGGGGTGGGGGCTTCCTGGAAGGCTTGGAAGAGTCTAGGTCCTTCCTACCCAGCCTGGACATCACCTGAGGGCTTGTTAAAAATGCCAAATTGGAGGCCATGCCCCAGACCTGCATTTTCCCAAGAAATTCATCTAGGTGAGGCCCTGAGTGATGCCTGGGACAGAGAGGGTTGAAGCTGGGTGGGTGGGTGGGAGTTCACCAGAGCACAGAGGCTGGCTGTGGGTTGGTGAGGGGCCTCACTGACTGGGGTGGGGAGCGGGGCTGAGTATGCTGGGATGCTGGGAAATCCGAACGGATAGTATGGGGGTCCCCCAGCATGAATGTGGTGAGAAAGAAAATACCTCCCTGGAGGTTTGTAGACAAAGGAGAGGTGGGTGGAAGGAAGTGTACTAGAGCCACAGCCATTTGGAAAGGGGGTGGTGTCTCAGGTTGGGGCTGGGGGTGGAGGATGTTCAGGTGTCACTGTAAGGGCCTGGCTGTGGTGGCAGCTGACCAGCCACCATAGAGCCCGCAGGCCAGAAACAGCTCTTCTGACATCAAACGTGTGTCCCTTCCTTCCTTTCCAGGGAGCAGGAGACATAACCAGCTCTTGCTTTTGGTCTCTAAAGGTTCTACACCCAAAGACAGCTCATGCTGCCCACTGACCAATCCAGGTGGGCACCATCAAGACCCAAGGGGGGAACGTTTGGTCAGAAGCTGCCACGAGTCTGCAAAATGTTTGCCCACCTAAATCAAGGGGAAATGGTGCTTCTGCGCAGCTGGGTAGCACACCAGCTGGTCTCTCATTAACCCTCTCAATGATGCACTAAAAAATTAACAACCAAGGCTTTCTGCTCCATTAACACTGAAGTTGGCCCTTCAGGGGGAAAAGGGGTGGGGAGGGCATGGGTTTTGTCTAGACAGAGGCACTCATAAAGACCAGATGCCTGGGCTTCTGCACCTCAGAAAGGGGGGTGGACAGAGGATACCTGGTACATTCCCCGCATGGCAGGTGTCCCCCCACCCCCATAGCGGAAGTCCCCAGCAGAGACTGATCACATTGGCTGCTCCCTTTTCTCATCTTTAAAATGAGGGCAAGATCCTTTCACAGATTTACTAAGGACTAAATGACAGCATGAATGTGAGAACACTAGCTCATGTCTAGTACCCATTAGGTGTCCAATCAATTGCTTCATTTTTATTTTGATTGGGAAACGGGCTCAAAAGAGAGGTGTGCCATGTATTGCCCTTTTCTGGCCAGAACCCAGAGTTCCAAAAGGGTCTGACTTGGTTCAAGGTCCGCAGCCAGTCCTCTAGGAGCAGGGAATAAAGGACCCTGGAGACCTGCTACCCAAATCACAGTCCCTACACCCCAATCAGCAGCATTGGCATCACCTGGGATTTTGCTAGAATGCACAACCTCAGGCCTCATCCCACAGCTACTGCATGAGAATCCGCGTTTTAACAAGATCCTTAAGTGATTCAAATGCACAACAGTCGCTGCTCTAGTATATTTGAGTCCTAGGAGAAAATTATTTTCTCCCCTCCCCTCTCCCATCACAGGAAACATGGGGCCCAGGACTCTGGGTAGATAGGGACACTGATGCAAAAGAGCCCACGATTAGCACCTGCTTGCTGGGCATCTGCATTAAAGCACATTCAATCACATGTTGAGAAAATTATTCCCTTCTTGATTCCTTTCAGTCTTCCCTGTTATTGAAGAAGAAAGGCTCTGTTTGGTATCAGTATCTCTTTAACATCCCTCTATCCATCCTCTGTTTACTTCCCTTTAAATAAATACACAGGAGTCTCAGTCCTAGAGCTTTCCAACGGCAACAGTGTATTACTAGAATTAATCACATTGTTTAGTTTTTAGAGCAGTTATTTATAAGGCAATTTTGGATTGATTGCAAGGGGTACAGGTGTTTCATTAGTTTCCTTTCTAAGTAAGTCATATTTTAAACAATGAATCACGTTGAAGAAAAGCATTACGTCCATAATAACACAAGTGTGTGAAGCTGGCAAAAATCACAACAGTGATATATATATAAAGGACTGCAGTTGGGTAAATTATTACTCCTTACAGTTCATAAAGCCCTTTGAGGTCATTTCATCCACTGTTTTTCATATTGCAGGTCTTGAAATCAACGTAGTAGGTCACGACCAGTGCTTTCCAGGTTTGTTTTTAATGGAGTGGAGTGGATTAGAGTAGAACAGAAGGGCATAAAAATATGAGTGCATTGCAAATGTGATAGGAAGGGTGAAGTACTGTCCCATGAAATTTCTGTTTCAGTTTGTGTGTACACGGGCTTATGATATAAAATGTATATTCAGTCATTGTCCCTCTCTATCCATGGGTACTGCATCTGCAGATTCAATCAACCATGGATGGAAATATTTGAAAAAAACGTTATGTTGTTGCAGACATGTACTATGCAGTTATTATTTTCATTTTCATTATTCACTGAACAATACAGTATAACAACTATTTATAAAGCATTTACATTGTATTAGGTATTAAAAGTAATCTAGAGGGCCGGCCGAGTGGCTCAGTTGGTTAAGAGCTCGCTCAAGAGTTTGAGCTCTGAGCAACAGCGGTTCGAGTCCAGCCCGAGCTGAGCAGCCGCTGAGCTGCCAACAGGTAGCATGTCTCAGCTAAAAAAAAAAAAAAAAAAAAAGTAATCTAGAGAGGATTTAAAAGTATTCAGGAGGATGTGCCTAGGTTATATGCAAATATTATACTATTTCACAGAAGGGGCTTGAGCAGCCTCAGATTTTGGGCTCAGCAGGAGGTCCTGGACCCCCATCTCCTGCAGACACCTTGGGACAGCTGTGCAGATGGCAGTCTAAAGGGTTAGCAAGTCACTCATCTAGTCCCCGCTTCCTCTGGTAGGTACCCCTGCCTCCACTAACTTAAACCTCCCTGGCGGTCTGATTATGTCAGTAATTTTGTACCCAAAGCGGTACATTGTTTTGCATGGAAATTTGTTGTTTTATATTGTAGGCCTGTAATTCTTAGGAATTACTCACTTAAATCTGTCCTAACAAGAGTCTAGTAGGCATCCAAGGTATGATAAAGTTTGAAACACAAAATCATAAATTATAATATAATAAATAATTATTAAAAATATAATTTTATTCAATAATGTAATCAAATAAAAAACACTGCAATTTGTCATCAGCCGGCGTTCTCGTCGGCGATCACAGGAGGACACCGCAGGATCGCAGGGAGCAGGTAAGGGATTTCTCTGGGACACTGCAGTGTAATCCCGAGTGTGGCTCGGGGGTACCGCTTCTGGCAGTGAAAATTAACCACGAGCCACACTCGGGGTTACCGCCAGGGTAGTTAATTCCAATGGTGAGGAGTTGACTCCTTCGGCCAGGCCACCCATTAGCAAATGTCCCTTAATGCTATGCGCTGGAGGTCCCCTCCATAGCTCACTGGCTCCTTTCCCCTGACACAGAACTCACAGCAGTAGCGACTGCCCACAGGTTATTAAATGGGGGCTCCACAGCCCTGCTAAGGTGAGTAAGGACTCAGACAGCTCGCACTGAAGCACTGTTTCCACCTGCACAAAAATAAAGGTGGAGAAGCACTAGAATGAAAACATGTCCCGTTTGGAGGGACAAGATCCCCGTCATCAGGACCTGCCCTCCTGCACCTTTCAACTCCCCCGGGTTGGCAACTCTATTTCATCAGTCTTCCCTGCGAGATGTCTCTTCCCTTGAAAGGCAGTGATGGGGACAGAGAAAGAGGCTGGGGGGAAGGGCAGGAAGATCAGGAGACAACTGTGCGTGGCGGAAGGGACAGAGAGCACCACAGGGTGGCACCTGGAAGATGGACCTTGTCAAGGCTGAGCCTCTGCTGGCTGCATCCTGGAACCACTGGGAGGGCAGGAGCAAGGCAGAGCAGCCGGAAGCAGATGCTGAGGCAGCAGGCTCAGGGTGGTGGGAGCAAATAAGGCTTTCGGGGCAGCTGAAATTCCACATGTGCGCCCCTACAAACCTATGAGTGAGTGAGTGGGTCCCTACACCCAACCAAGCAAGGGTTCCTAAAAATGCCCACAGACTCAGTGAAGGAAGTAAGCTGCCAGGGAACTTTTGAGCAGCAAAGGGAAAGGAAGAGATCGGAGTTGTGGGGCAGCCCCTCCCTCTATCCCTCTTGTATCTTCCAGCTTTGGTTGTCAGCTCAGGGCCGGCTTTCATCCCCTTGGCCACATCCAAAAAAATTCACCCCACACAATGTCTTTGTGCAACAAGCCCTCCAACCTTCGTCCAGCTGTTCCGGCTCCAGCTAAAGAGAGGTCTGCTAAGGTGTAAAGCACCCCCAGTGGACTGACCTCTCTGGGCTGTGGGGGTGCTTAGTGGGTGTGGGGAGTAGGGCTGGAGGGTCTGCTCGGATCTACCCCATCATTAACATGCTGCATGCGGGTGAGTTCAAATGCAGAAGCTGGATCTGCGGCCCAGCTGGCTCTGAGCCTCAGCAAAGGACCTTGGTGCGCAGTGGCCTGATTTAAGGCCCAGGGCTCCTTTATTTTCCTCTGGAAACTGTGGAGGTGAATTTAAAAAGGCCTGAGAACAGGGCCAGCACATGTGGGCTCTGCCAAGTCCTCTCTTCCTGCAGTCCCCACTTCCTTGCCCCTGGCCCTGCTCTGCTCTGGAAACTGGGCACTAGCTGTACCCCATCCCTACCCCCAATCCCTCAATGTCTATTCTCATCCTCTCTCCTCTCCCCCTCTCTCCTCTCTCCTCTCTCTCTCTCTCTGGTTAACAATCAGTGCTTTTTGCCAATAATCCCAGGGACAAGGTAACACTGGGATAGGCTCCAAGCGCCCATGGGGAGATCTTCTTAGGATCATCCCTTAGGAAGAGGCAGTCCAACTGGTGAGCACTTACAGGACTGAGAGCTGCCCAAATGCCACGGGGGGAGCCAAGACAGCCTTCACAGTTGTCATGCTAGCTAAGATGAACAGATCAATCCACCTCGGTGAAAGACCAGCTGCAGAGGGGCCTTCACTGGCAAGGGACTGTGGGAGAAAGAGCACAGCTTAGAGTCAGGCCAAACCTGCGCTCAGTTCCTGGCTTGCACTCTAGCTCTAGGGACCTTGAATTAATTACTTAACTTCCCTGAGCCCCAGTTTCCTCCCTATAAAATAGAGATAATAATTCCTGCCTCATAAGATAGGGGCTGTTGAAGATTGGTGATAGCACATGCCTAGAACACTGTTGACTCATAGTAGGTACTCTGTCAATATTGGCTATAATGGTTATTGTTGTTGGAAGCTGAATGGGTTTATATAGAGAGTCGGAACAATCTGAGGTCTTATACAGCTCAAACTGGGAGACCTTGTGCAATAACTTAACCTCTCAGAGCCTCAGTTTCTTCATCTGTAAAACGGGGATGATAACAGGTATCTTGTTGGGTTGTTCAGATAACGTAAGGAAAGTACCTAGCACAGCATGTGGCACATAGTAGGGCCAATTAAATGTTATGTTTTCTTTCATTCTTCCTATGCACCAAATGCAAAAATCTAATTTCTATGAACCCAGCAAGACGGAGGAGCTTTCTTTTCATTGGGCCCAGTGGTTGTGAGAGACCCAAGGATGAGGTCTCTATGTCCCTTTGCAGAACCCAGACATTTCCAAAAAAGGTCCCCATTGCAGAACTCTAGGGGGCACCACCACATAGAACACGCTGCCACCCTGACCCCAAAACCGTCAGAAAGGAGTATTTCTCCTAAAACTGTACCTTCAAAGGAGAAACCCACTTGAAAAGATAGCCCATAGGCTGTTTAGGCTGAGGGTAACATGCAGCTGAACAGGGTGACCACAAGCGAGGGAATCAATTGCTGCTGTGGGGAGTAGATGTCCCCCAGCTAGGAAAATTACTGGGCTTAATTACACAACATCTTTGGGCTCTCTGTAATCTTGAGCCATTAAACCCTTGCTGCTGGCCAGGAGGCAATGCCCAGGAGGAAGGGGTTAGCCCAGCATACTAATAGAATCAGCCCTTCAATCCCATGAAGGTAATTGTGGCCACATCCTTCCCAGGCAGCCCTGAGTAAACCCGCAGATCCCTAGTCAATACAGAGCTTTTCTAGGCAGCAGCAGCTCCACCGAAACACCAAAGGTCCACAGCCACGTCACCCATGGAGTGACAAGATTGCTGAACTCCATCAGCACTGGTCCACCTGAGGCCTCCCAGCCACCCAACCCCTCCTGGAGACCTTGGTCACCTTAGGCGAAATGCCTGACCACATCTGCCATGTCTACCTGTGGTCTAGAGGGACTATGAAGGCGTCAGAGGTGAGGGTCAAGAAAGGGGAAATAGCACCTGACCCATTAGGTCACCACAGGGCCCACCCCACCTGACCCTACCTCCTGAAGACCACACTGACCCTGTCAGTTTCTATTTGACCAGTCAACCCATAGTCATCTTTCGTTCTGATGTGTGATGGGAAAGCAAAGGCAGGAAGAGAAGACAGGAATAAAGCAGAAGGGCAGCAAACCGAGGGAGAGGCCCAAGTAAGGTGGGAATCTGGGGACCGAGGGCTGGCTGTCCCATCTGCAGGAGGTCATGGTCCCACTTGGTCCCACTTCAAAGGGCTCTTTGCCAATGCCTCAGGAAGGGGGTTGGACTGGGCATCCACCCCCAATCCCCATACGGAGATGCATCCTATAGTCTGCCTGCTGCCCTGATTTCTTTCTTATTCTTCATTTACAGGTTCTTCCCACACTTCAGGGACAAGCAGAACACTCCCACTGCCAGTCTGGTGCACCCATGGCTCCAACTGACCTTATTTTGCCCAAAGAAATGCAAGCTACGGCAGACCAAGGTCACACGTCAACATCAGCCTCTCCCATGCCGCCCTGGAGACAGGTCAGCCTGCAGGCTTTGCCTACTGGCGTTGAGTGGAAAGGGCCGAGACCCTGTAGGTACAATGTGGTGGCTACTCCAAACTCCATGGATCGCCTCAGCCTACCATAGCAGGAGCCCAACAAAGGCAAATGGCGAGGAGATGACATAGAGTTGTTCTGAGGCCGCCTGGTTCCTGGTGTGCCCCCAAAGAGCTCAAGCTGAGCCAAACAGCTACAGCACCAACACTGGCAGTGCTGTCTTCCAATCACACAATCACAAGCCCTAGCAACGCGTGGGACTCCCTTGGGGGGTCTCCGACTCCTCTACAAGCTACTACAATTACCAGATCCACACAGCTGGAAACTTGTGAATGGGCCAGCCGATGGGTTTCTGGGATTTCTAGTGGAGTAAGGAATTAAAGCAGCCAAGAACCCGGAAGCTTTCTTTTCCTTCTCATACTCACTCATATAACCAAAACTTACTGGGGGCTTATTATGCATAAGGCACTGGGCTAGGCACCATCTAAGAAGCTGGTCCATCACTCAGTCCTCACACTCCCTTCCCACTCCCGTCCAAACCCCTCCACAAGCCTTTCACAGGTGGGGACCATGATGAGCTGGACAGCCAAGCAGTTCAATAGCAACCCTCATCTTCAAAGCACTTTATATATAAACATTAATCTGCATGGCACCCGTGAGAGACATCATAGCCTCGCTTTACAGAGAAGCGTCCACAAGGAGTGTGCACCCAAATAGCCCAGAAAACAGACCATATCTCAGAGAACAGCCCAAATCTTCCATCCCACCCACAAGAGTGAGACAGAACGGGTTTTTCTCACGATGCCCCCATCTTCTACCCACCTTACAGTATTTTCTAACTAATTCATCACGAATGTTCCTGTCATGTCTTCTTCTTTCCAAAGAAGCAGCAATCACAACAACAAATTACGTTTCTCTGAACAGATGACTTCATTCTTCTGCCAGCCCCACCTCTGAGGCTCCAGCAGCCATGACAATTACAGGCCAGTATTCTGACTGGGGCTATTCAGAGGATAAGGAAACATCCATCAGTAAGTGTTCACTAGCACATCAGGGGTGGTCTGGGTGTGAGAGTAGCTCTCATCAAACCTACTCAGTCTGCCAGGCCAGTGACTAATGCAGCAATAAGGTGGGAAACTGAGGCAGGCTCATGATCATCTGGGAATGGGGTTGGTGTCCCCACAGCCCCAAATGTTTTCCTGGCCCTTGGACAGGGCACTGAGGCTATAGCAGGCATGAAAATATCATGAGGCTGAAATATCTCCTGGAAATGCTCCTTGGGGCAAGAAAAGGCTTTTCATTTGAAGAGGTGTATGTGCTACCTGGGGCACGTACACATGTCCATTTGGAGCTGTTTGAGGGCAGTCTCCACTTAGAGGGACAGAGGAAGCTTCAGAGCACCACCACCACCAACAGCCCCGCCATTTTGTGGGTCATTCCACAGAATTTAATTTAATCCAACCTACTCCCACGGTAGAGAAGAAAACCAAGAGACAGTGATACATGTTTCGTGGAAAGGGTGATGATGAAAGATACAGAGAAGATAAAATGAAGAACAGAGCCCTACAGAGAGACTCACACCAGCTCCAGGGATAGAATCTAGGCAAGGCACTGAGGGGTAAAGCGGACAGTATTACATTAGTGTAGGAAAATGTGTGATACAGAGACCGGAAGTGGGATGGCTGGAACCCTCACTGGCCACTCCAGCAGATCAGGGGCAAAGACTCAGCTCCAATCAGTCCCAGATCACTCTGGCAGCTGGAAGCCCACCCATCTCAAGACAAATCACCATCATCACCACCGCCCTTCAGGACTTGTACCCCAGGGGAGCGAGGGGGCCTACTGCCCACCCGTTATCAAATGACCATCAACCTGTAATGGAAGTAGACACATTTCCCCAGCACAGATGCTAAAGCCAGAAAGAATGAGCTGACAACTCTGAAAGCAGGAAGTGTGTGAGGAAGAAGGGCTGGTTGGCAGTAGGGCAGGTTCGGAGTAGAGAATCGCTGGCCTCAGTGAGCTCAGGCAGAGCCTCAGCCACCCCTGCCTTGGCTCCAGGACCCGGCCACCGTTCCTACAAGAGACACAGGGACAGGCCAGTCGGAGGCCACTTACCCTGCTGGACCATTTCAGGGAGGACTCTGTGACACAGGACCAAAGGGACAAATGTCCCCCATTTCATGACATCTCAAGGCCTTGAATAAGCTCAGACACATCCAGGTGAAATTCACAGTGTTCCTAGGGTATGATCAAAATTCCGGCTTGGTTCACTTATCAGTTATGTGACCTTGGGTAATCACTTGAGCTTATTGAGTTTCTTTCTGTGTAAGATGGAGATAAGATTATCTATCTTGCCGAGTGGTAAGGTTTGGAGAGAACGGATAGAACGTGCCTAGCATAGAGCCTGGCACACAGCGGGTCCTCAGGAGATGCTATTATCACTGTTAGATGCGATTATCATGTGCTTAGTTAGGAGGAGACCTATCACCGGTCACTCACGTCCCTAAGAAGTACACTGGCTACCCCTGTGCCCTGGGTACATCGCCTTTACAATTCCTGAGGGATTTGGTTTTTGTGGTGACTTTGCACCCCAGGAATGTGAGCCTTATAAGCAAACAGCTTCCCGGGAGGCAGAGGAACTTCCTCTGCGAGCCACAAACCCTGCTACCAGGCAAATGACAGCCTGGGTATTTGTTTTAATTCAGGCTCTTGTCAGGAGGAAACTTCATGGCTAACAGCCCAAACATGACTGCACAGCACCTCCCCAGGAAGCCTCATTCTACGGCTCTCAAATAAGTTGTTTTGAAGAGGGAGGCAGGGACTTCTCACATTGCTGCCAAGTCAGGGCCCCTCCACACACACACCCCTCCATCAGGCTGCCCCAGGAGCCGAGAGGCCAGGGCAGAAGCAGCAGTAGAATAGGCAGCTCAGATACCAGCCTGCCTGAGTCAGGGCTGGTTCACAAGCACCCGCAAAGAGGCCCTTGGTCTAATTCACTTTCCTGGTCCTGCCTTCCTCTGGTCAGAAAATTTCAAAGCAACCTCAGGCAATTTTGTTTCTCTGCTGCGGGGGGGGGGATAGGAAAACTTAGAAATCATCAGGTCAGAGACAGTTCTTCAGGGCAATGAAGAGAAAGCCAGAGCCAGGTTTCCATAGGATTCTATGCTTTGGGAAATAGGGAAACCAAGACTGGGTTTCACAAAGAGCCAGGAATATTGAGGAACACAGCAGCATGTGAATATGAGGCATTGTTATGACTGTTATTTGCAAGAGCACCGCTAAGAGGTCACTAATCCTTCCTGAGGGTCAGGAGCTGATCGGCAGCAGGACTCTGAACAGATGTGTGCCCCCATTCATGCAGACACACGTGCACACGCACGCCACACAGCCGTGAGCCCTGACCTTCACCCAACAGCGCTGGCCTCTGCAAGGGAGGGAGCAGATGGAGTGGCTGGGCTTGGCGCAGGACCGATGCCCAGGGGATCCAGCTCTGCCCCTTTGATGTTGAAAAACCAAAGTAGAAGGAACCATCACAAGGAGAGCTCCTAGGGGGAGGGAAGGAAGGAAAACAGGATGGAGGCGGAGGAGAAGGGAGAGGAGGGAAGAGAAGCTATGGGGAATGGCAGGGATCCGAGGGGATAGAGAGGTCAGAGGCTGGATGGGGAGTACTGAGAAGCCTCCAGAGCAAGACCCTGGGGCTGAAGGCATCATCCTTGTCCACTCCCTCCCCCACCCTCCAGATGACAGTTACCAGGTTGGCCCTTAAAAATGTCCTTGTCTCATGGCATCCAGTGTCCAGAACCGGAACCTGGCTCCACTTGTCTCTCCGAACCCCTGCTCCCTGCCCCCTGCTCCCCGCCCCCTGCCTTAGGTTTCTGGGGTCCGAGAGTGGGAGGGTCCTCCTGAAGTGATGGGGGAGGGAGACATCCACTTCCTATCTTCTTCAGGGGCCAGCCAGCAGGGTCCTCTTCCTACATCACTGAGAGCGCTGGGGAATGCGTCTCAACGCAGGGGAGGCGAGAAGCGCAAGGAGCGCTTTAGCCACCTAAGGAAGGCGGAGTGGGGGTGGCGGGCGCCCACCCCCAGAATGTAGGAGTGATCAGTTACACATCCCTAGAGGCAGCGCAGGAGCAATCACATGATCGCGGCAGATTTGGGAGCGAGGGGGTGGAGAAGCCGAGGTCTGGGTTTTTGGGTTTTTTTGGTCTTTTTTATTTTTCCGGGGAGGGGGTGGTGAGGGTGGGAGCCGGAAAGACTGCAGAGCCGGGGGTTTTCAGCTCCTTCATCCAAATGGCCCCCAAGGAGATCTGCACACACAGCCTTCTTTTCCACCCACCCCCACCCCGAAACACACACCCGTCTCAGGATGTCCCTGACGTGGCAAACTCCGGCCCCAAGGGGTTTGACAAATGGCCTTTCTGCTTCAGCCTGGATAGAAGGAACAGCCAGGGAGCGGAGGCAGCACCCTAACAAGGGCTAGCCCCTCTTCCCGAGGGCTGGGAAGTGCTCAGTTACACAACAGGTGGGAGAGGGGTGACACAGCTCTCCTGGCTCAGTAGGTCCGCTGCCCGCCCCCCCCCCCAAACACCTACCCACCTGAAGTCCGCTCTAGGGACCCTATCTGCGGCCGATCGCAAGGGCCCCACGCCGCTTTCCCGCCTCCCAGCCCGCTGGGCACCTGGCGCATCCTGCCCGCAGCCCCCAGCCCGCGCCGGGCTCCCCAGACAAGCCTGGCATCTCGGGCCCCAGGGCCGTCGGGGCGCCGCGCGGGGCGCAGGGCCCGTCCGCACCCAGCCTCCCCGGCCCGCGCGCGCACGTACTGCTGTAGAGGGTGTCGATCCAGGAGAGGCGCGGCAGGCCCCGGTGGCTCAGCGGCTCCATGCCCGCGGCTCCGCACGGCGGCGGCGGCGGCGGCTCTGTCAGATCGGAAACCCGACCCTCATCGCACAACAAAGGAGGGAGGGCGCGGGTGGCGGGCGGGAGGGCCGGCCCGGAGCCGGGAGGGGCGGCCAGCCCCGGAGGCCAAAGTTGCCCAGCGCGGGGTGGAGGCGGGGGTAGGCAAGGAAACAGGTAGCAGGGAGGAGCGTGCCGGAGCTGCGGGGAGGGCAGAGGCGAGCGGGCGAGGGCAGCCCAGCACCCCCGGGAGCCCTTCCGGTCCCTGCGGCCTCGGCGAGCCCCGCTGCGGATCCCGGAGACTCGGCCCTGCAGCCCGCGCTTCAACTAGCAACTTCCCTGGGGCTGCGCGGAGCCCAGGGGCGGGGGGCGGGGGCCGCGACCAATGGGCGCGAGGCTCCCGCGCCCCCTCCCCCTCCGCAACACGCCTCCAGACCCGGTGGGGGTGTGGGAAGTAGCCCCGCTCCCCACCGACGCCCGGGCGTGAAGGGCTCCAACCCGTGATGGAGGAGTGGGTCTTGCAGGGGTCTCCCGGCTGCGGCGCTGGCCCAGGCTTCTCCTCCTCCGCTCGCTGGGCCCAGCCGAATTCTGGCAACCCGCAGACTAGGTGCCGCGGGGAGACCTCTGGGCCCGCAGGGGTGACATCACCTGACACCCCAGGATCTCTAAGCGCAGTTTCAGGGGCCGGTGCGGCTGCCAGGCCCCTCCCTAGGCAAGCCTGGGAAGCGGTGCTGACGGGGTTAATGTCCTGCCGGTCCGCAGCCTTAGCTACCCTGGAAAGCTTCCCTTCCAAACCTTAACAGCGCCTCATCTATTTAAACACCCTTAATCTAAAAGCCGAGCCGTTCCGGCCCTACACTCCAGGAGTGGGCAGCTGAAGAACGGCGGAGGCTGGGGTCAGTGAGGGGCTGTGCAGGACAAACTGGGGTACAGAGAGGCTCCAGGGTCTCTGCTGGGTCCCCTCGCAGAGCCTTTCCTGGGGATCCCCAGCACAGCCCAGGAGGCATACCATGTATGCATCATCACATACAAGTTGAGGGAAGTCTGGGGTCTAGATGCCTCTGAGAACAGAACCTTTAGAAACAAAACCCCTTCTAAGACCACCCTCCAAGAGCAGTGGTCCCCTAGGTGCTGGTTCTGTGGAACCCAAGGCAACTTGGGTCCTGCAGGCCGCCTTGGACCAAAGGACTCAGGAGAAGGGATTGGAGGGGAGGCAGGTCAGCCTAGGGTGGTCCAGGTCAACCGTTCTGAAGCTCCCCTCCTGAACCCAAAGGAAGGGAGGCAGTGGGCCCACCAAGGGGACCATGCACTGGGCCATTTATGCTGGTTTTACCTCAGATAGTGAGCAGGCCTTCCCCACCCTCCACTCCCAAGCACTTTAAGGGCAGTGCCTTTATGGGACCCAACTCTACAGACAGGCCTGCAAGGTGAATCTCCTCCTGGCCTTTGTGGGGGGCACTGTTGTCAGCATCCACAGAGCATGTGTGTGTGTGTGTGGGGGGGTCTCCTCATCTTTCCAAACTATAGATCTAGTTCTTAAGGGGAGAAGCAGACCCTCAACCACGATGCTGAAGGGAAGCCTGCACCCAGCCCCTACACTCACTTGGGTAGCAGCTGCCCAGAGCTGCCCAAGAGGAGATGGTGGCCACCAGCTCACACAGGTCGGGCAAGCCCCTGGGAGGTGCAGGGAAAGATGCTCTGGCGTGTGCAAAGCCTCCTCAGGTATCTGCAGAACTGGGAGGTAACACTGGGCCCTCCTTGCATCCACTCAGCTCTCCTCTACCCAGCCCTCCTGGCTCAGGCTCTGGCTCCCACTCTTGTGGTCCCTCCCTGCTCAGCTGTCACCCTCCCACCATCCCTGCCTTGCCTACAAGACTGGGAGGACCAAGCAGGCACCTGGAGCTTGGCAGAGAGGGGGGCGTGCATCTCCAATGAGATGCTCCAGAAATAGAGCCGGAATGGGAGAGGGAGCAAATGGGCTCGCCAAAGAACCAGAGGGAGGAGCGGAGTGGGGCCCAGGACTCTCTTCTGCCCACATGAACTCCCCAAAGGCACAGACCCAGAAGAAAGATATAAACAGGGTCACAGCCCAGGCAAGCAGCAGCACTGCCCCCTCCCCAATCACCACCGCCGCCGCCACCACAACCAACACCACCAAGGCAGTCTGGGCCCTCTCTGCACATTGTGGGGATTTTCCTGGTGGCTACATCCAGGCGCTGGCTTTAAGCAGGCCATGGATGTATGTTTCTGCGTGAGTCACATACATTTGCATACATTTTACATTTTTATCTACAAAGGCTTGAACAAGCTATTTTCAGCATTTTTTCAAGTTAAAAATGTTACAGTTGCTCTCCTTAGCATTGCCATAGTTTGCTTTTTTCTACCTTCTGTCCAGTCCTGTCTTGGGCCTCCCACTCCAGGACACAATACAGGGTAGAAGGAGAGAGGAATCTTAGAGGCAGTAAGGAGGATCACTTCTAATAATTAACAGAGAATGTCTACAGTGTGCCTGGCTTAGATCTTAGTGTTTTGTCTAGAAGATTATTCCATTGTGAACCTCACTGTTATCTCAGTTCCCTCCATTTTCCAGATGAGAAAACTGAGGCACTGAGCAGCTAAGTAACCTGCCCAGACAGTAAGTGGAGGGCTGGGACTTGAACCCTGGCCATCTGCTCATGCTCTTAAAGGCCATGCATGCTGCCTCCACTGTCAGCCAACTGGTGAAACCAGGGTGGTGAAAGTCCCTGGAAATCTTTGCTGGTGCATGGGTTAGAGACCACCTTCTAGGAAACCCTTCCAGCCCGCTTCCATCTCCACAGCTGTCTTACACATATGTGTCCAGGGAAAGGGCAGTTACCTCAAGACTCCCTTTCCCGGGAGGCTTCCAGTAGATGTTCACACCACACAACCTAACTTTAACCTTGGCTGTAGAGACAAGTGTGTGGGCGTTTGAGCACCAGGATGGTTTGAGACTGAAGCAGAAAGCCTCCAGATTCCTGGTTGAGGGTGGGGAGGAGGTTGGGGGAGCCCCAATGTCACATCTTAGGAAGGAAGGAGTTAAAGAGTCACTCTCATCTGCATTTTGCCAAAGGTGAAGTGCTCTTGCAGCAGCCCCAATCTGCCAGAGCAGCAGTGGGGCATTCCTGTGGACAGGCCACCCTGATTCAGCTAAGTGCAGACCTGTCTGTGCATCACAAGGCACTGAATCAGCACCCATTACACCGCATCCTCCAAGCCCGCACTAACCATTCGCTGTCCAGACCTTTGGGTGAGCCCTCCCTCTGGCCCGTGCACTCAGGCTGTCCTCAGCTCCCCAACTCCCATGGTGACCGGCCTGCTCCCCGCCTCATCGCCAGAGTTAAGGGAGATTTAAGGGTTGGTTCCCTTGCCAGGAGTACTGATGATGAGGGGCTGAGTGGGAAGATGATCAGTCCCATTCTGAAGGTCAGTGGCCTTGCTCTTAATTCCCGGGGCGGGGGGGGGGGTACTACTCACTGTCTCTCCAACAACCAATTCTTGCTTCTACCAGCCACTTGGCCAGGATGGAAAAAGCCCAACAGATTGGCATTCAATAATACATGTTGAATAAATAAAGCGAACGACAGCTAACATTTATTGAATGCTTCTTAAGTGCCAGGCACCGCTCTATGTGCTTCCCATAGATTATCCCACTTAATCCTCACAAATAAGCCAATGAGATAGGTTACTATCCTCCCCATTCCACCGAAGCATCAAGACTAAACCACTGGCTAGCAGTGGTGACCTTGGAAATAAACTGAGATTCTGAATCCAGAGACCACACGTGTAATCTCTGTATTGGGCTGCAACCAGTGAACAAATGCACAAACACAATGAATTTAAACTCAGGGAGGAAGAAATCGGAGCTACAGGAGGAATGCAAAGCCGTGTAATTTCAGAACCCCCTGGAGCCACCAATGATTAAGCAAAAAGAGAACCGGCTCCCAAAGAAAACCACATCTACTACAACAGGGCAGATGACCCTGCAGACAAGCTACATGCAATCAATCCAATGATAGTCTCTTAAACGCTAGTCCCTGCCAGACCCCACTGCTTCTATGACTTGGGAATAATCTCAAAGTCCATCCAGCCTCAGTTTTCACATCTGTAGGTAAGTACTCAGATGGATCAGGTCGATGACTTCCAGGCTTTCTACTAGCCCTAGGGGACTTTAAACGTTGCTTCCTAGCAGACCCTGGGGTGGCCTGTTTCCCACTCCTTGCTTCATTTCCTTTACCTTGGTTCAGGAAAGTGGCACTTACTGGACTAAGTTCACCCTCACCCCTTGTGCCTAAGAAACAAGAAAATTCCCCAGGTCTCCACCAAGTCACCTCTAAGGGGGAAGGCTTGACCTAACAGCTCTATCCTTGGCCCTTTTCCTACCTGCCTCTTCCTAGCCTCCTTGTTTTTCCAGGAAGACAGTGAGATTTGTAGGCAGCACAGATTAACTCACGGCCCTCCCGAGTTATTTATTTCTCTACCAAAGTTTGGTGTCAACTTGAGTCATGGGAAAGATCTGCAGCTCTGGCAAGATGTAAACCCAGGAACTGCATTCACCGCCTTGTCACCTCCCTCAGCACCACGGCCAGGAGAAGGCACAGTGACACCCAGGTCCCTGTAGCGGTAAAGCTCCCCACACATACCCAGGGGCGTGTTGAAGCCCTGCTCCCATGGCCAGGGGTTAGTCAGTCCAGCTTTCTGGGCAGAGGAGCTGCCTTAGATGAGTTAAGCAAGCTGCAATTTCAGGAGGGTCTCATGCCAAGCCCCAGTTAACATGGCCCTGATCCGACATGGCTCAGATTGCACCACCCACGGGGTCGACATGAGGCGTTTCCTAGAGAGAAGATCGGGGGCTCAACAGTAGGGTCTGGAGCCCCCTTCCTAATTTACTTACCACAGAGTCCCCATCAGCACTTGGAAAAGAGGCCAGCAGAGGAGATGGAAGGATTCTCTAAGTCCCCAAAACCCAGAAACAAAGTTCAGTGGCTCCAACCTTATCAGCTCCAATCAAAGCAGGGGCATATCCAGCTGGGGTCAGAACTCATAGGCTGGCCCTCTGCCTTTCTGTGGTCACCATTCCCCTGAAGCTGGCTGTGCTCCTCTCTCTTTCAGCCAGAGTTCTGCAGATGCATCCCAGCCCTGCGCTGCTCGCTCTGTCAGGAGCTCTGACGCCACCCACCAGGCTGGCCCTGGCCCTGGCAGGCCCGGGAGTGGCCACAGGGGCAGGCTGTCAAGGAGACTGGCTTCAAGAAGTAGTAGCTCAACATTCACCAAGGCTGGGACAAACAGGCGCATCAGAGCCTAGCCCATGGAACTCGTCATCAGTGGAGTCTCGCTTTGGGGTTAACGTTCAAGTTCGCGGGTGTGTGGCCCTGTCTCTTTAAGGACCAGGCCTCTTTAAGTCAAGTTCCCTCTGCAGTCACTCCTGTGACCAGGGCTCCTGCGGCAGACAGTAGGGGCTCTTGAGCGCCATCTGGTGACCCAACAGAGCAGCACTTCAGCCACCAGAGGCTGTCCAGCCAAGAGGTTTGGAAAGGCCTGCACTAAAAAATCTCAGCTTCACCAACAGATTCTGCACAAGGCTGCAGGTTACCCTTGTGCGTAACAAGGCTAGGGGAGTCAGGAGGAACTCCATTTGGGGTCAGGAGATAGCCGGAACCCCCAAGAGTGGCCTCAGAATAATCATCCAAACTTCCCCTAAGATATTCTCAAAATCTTAGGGATATTGGAGATACCTGGATGTCCCCAGCCTCCCTGCTTGCCAGCTGCAAGACCTAAAGCATAGCTGTACATACCCGGTCCCCATAAACACTGGAACAGTGATTCTCGGTTAGGGGACGGGTAGCTGGTATTGCCCCAGCAAAAAGTATTTGCAATATGTAGGAGTGTTTTCAAGAAAGAGCTGTTATGGGTGGCCAGGTGGCTCAGTTGGTTAGAGCGCATGCTCTTAACAACAATGTTGCCTGTTAGACTTCCACATGGGATGGTGGGCTGTGCCCCCCGCAACTAGATTAAAAACAGCGACTGGACTTGGTGCTGAGCTGTGCCCTCCACAACTAAGATTGAAGGACAACAACTTGACCTAGAGCTGATGGGGTAGCTGATGGGTCCTGGAAAAACACAATGTTCCCCTTCCCCAATTCCCCAACACTGTTCCCTTCCCCAGTTCCCCAATAAAATCTTAGAAAGAAAGAAAGAAAGAAAGAAAGAAAGAAAGAAAGAAAGAAAGAAAGAAAGAAGTTAAAACGCCTTGCAATATGCAGAACTGTCCCAAAGAATGTCTGTCCCCAAATGCCAACAGTGCTGAGAACACCACTTGACTAGGGGGAACCAAGTATAGTTCCTTGGCAAGCTCATACCCCTCCTGTTCTTCCTTTCCTTTTGGTGTCCTTCCTAAAGTTTACCTTTATAATCTTAGAGGTAGAGAGAGGGAGTGGTCTGGCCCGGCCACCTTCATAAGGAATGTCAGTGGCTCTGGCTACCCGTCCCCAGAAGCTGGGCACATACCTGTCCCCAGCCTGCGTTGTGTCATCATGACCCTTAGAAGGGAGAAGCAGATGGGCTGGCGAGCTAACTCAGGCCTTTAGGAGCCTGTGGGTAGTCTCTGAGAAGAAATCACAGAAGACCAGCCATCCCCTTCCCCTAAGGGACTACCCTTGCCTTCCTTCCTATATGGATGACTCAGCCTAGCCCTGCTCTCTGTCCCCAGACAGTCCCAAGTCATGCATCTTTTACATAAGACACTTTCAGATTCTGGTTGTGAAACTTTGTTACTCCTCATTTCCCCTTTCCCAAGCTTACTGCACCCTGCCGTAAGGGAGCTGGTCAGCTCAGCCTCATGAACACAGTCTGGTGCCAGTGGCTGGCATGAGAAACCAACATATGTGACATGTGTTCTAATGAAAGGAGCGTGGAAAAAGAATGGAACTGGCTGTGGTGGTCAATGAAAGCTGCACAGTGGTCACACTTGAGCTGGGTCTGTTGGTTGGAGCAGCCCCAGGCTCACAAGGCTGGCGTCATAGCTAGAATGGCCAATCGGAGAAAGAAGTTTCCCAGCAGCCCACAGAAACTAGAGAGCACTTTCTACAGTCCTTTCTGGCAGGTCACTCTTTTCTAAGACCCACCTATGGCTTCCCATTGCTGTCAGAATAAAGACTCATATCCTCTTGGTGGCACACAAGGCCCTTGGCCTGACCGCTGCATCTCCCTTCAGTTTCATCGGGCACATTCTTCTTCTTGCTCTCTCTTGCTTTTTCAGAACTTCTGCACAGGTTGATATCTCTGGCTAAAATGTTCTACCCCCCACTCTGCCTGGATATCTCCTACTCTTCCTCTGGTCTTCATGTAAATATCACTTCTGCTAGAAAACTTTCCCTACCCACCAGACCAGGGAGAGACTTGCACTTCAGGTCACTTAGTGCTCTTTGTGAATCACTCAATGCCTGTTTCTTCTGCTAGACTGAGAGCTCCATGCAGGTAGGAACCAACCACATCTCTCTCATTCACCACTGTAACCCGAGCACCTTGAAATAGTGGTTTCAAGGGCACCTTGAGCTGTGCAGCCGCAAGCTGCCCACGGGCGGCCTGGTAGCTTAGTTGATTAGGGCATGTGCTTTTAACAACAAGGTTGCCAGTTTGATTCCTGCATAAGATGGTGGGCTGCGCCTCTGCAACTAGATTGAAAGCGGCAACTTGACTTGGAGCTGAGCTGCGCCCTCCAACTAAGATTGTAGGACAATAATTTGACTTGGAGCTGATGGGTCCTGGAAAAACATAATGTTCCCTTCCCCAATTCCCCAATAAAATCTTTATATATATATAGTGGTGTCAATGATTAAATGAGTGAATGAATGACCAAATATGTTCCTGGTCACAAAGGGCCTGGAATGAGGAAGACAGGTGCCTTAGCCAGCCCAGTTTTGCCAACTGGAAAAGGACTGTCCGGGCTGATTTTGATGTCATGTCAAGAATGGCCACACTCTCCGGAAAGATTCAGAAAAAAACAACAGGATCATAGGATCAGATTTGGGGCAGGAGAACTGCTGCTCCAATTAATTCTCTAACTGCTCACACAAAATCCCAGCTAAAAACTCCCCAGTGCACAGGGCTCCTGTGCTAAGCGACCAGCATTTGGTGTGCACTCTTTTTTACCCAATCAGACTCTGACATGAAACTGGAATAGAAACCCAGATATGGTTCAGGCCCTCTCAGGGAACTTTGGTCTCAATTCTCAAAGTCCTTCTTCCTAGGCCTGTCCCAAATTTGTTTTTTAGAGGAGGGAGGCAAGCTGTTGACTCTCCCCTGGGAAAAAAAGCAGTGACTGAGTGGGTGCCTGCCCTGTGTCTCCTCTTCCTCCTTGGTCGGGTGCAGCTGTTGGGAGTCTGAGAAAAAAGATGCTGGCTGTCTGCAGCGATGCTGACCGCCCTTGTCTCAGGGGGCTGTAGGCTGAAGCTGTCACTCACTGGCTCCCAGGGATGACTTTTATGTCCTTCCAACCAGACCAAGGACCTAGCTTGAGATTCTCTGCAGACTGCATGACAGATGGACAGACAGACAGGACTCGGGCAGATCTCTGTGGCTACTGCTTGCACTGAGTAGTGGTGACCACTGGGCAGGCCTGAGAGCTCTGGTGGGCACTGCCCCAAACTCAGCCGGTCTGTTGGGCACCTGCAAATAGGGAAGCAGGTTCCTTTACCCTTCACTGAAACAAAGAGACAAACTGAACACACAAGGTCGGATTTGTTGGCCTTGGGTCTGTGATGGTCCAGAAAATTGCACTAGGCCACTGGAGTCAGTAATTCAGACGGTTAGTCCTCCCAGCTACCTGCCAGCTTCTCACTTGCTGCCTAGTAAGGATGCTCTCGCATAGTTAATATTCTTGGGGTTCTTCTCTTCCCTGACATGAAGGGACCTGGCAGGAGGAAGCAGTGGTTGTCAGTGAAGGGCAGAGGAATAATAAAGGTAAGAGCAACAAACACTTATTTTGTGCTTCCTATGCCAGGGCTGAGCTAAGGACGCTGCATGTATTAAATCACTGAATTATCACAGTAACCCTCGACTGCTTCAGAATCTATGTCTTAGCCCTTCGACACTCCACCTCTCTCCAACGGAAGGGAAACAGCACTAAACTGAGCACACCCTGAATCCAGGGCCTGGCACGGCCACTAACTTGCTGTGTGACCTGGAAGAACTTCCTTTCCCCCTCTGGGCCTTGGTTTCCTCACCTTAAAATACAGGAATGAAGGTCATCTATGATTCATGAGAGAAAGATAACGAGAATATATGAGATGTGATCAAACAATACAGTCAATGTTTAAATAAAACAAAATTTATTACAGTAAAATACACATTGTCTTTAATCCCCCTCACAATACCCCCCTCGCTTCAAACACACTTATTCTATCGTTCTTGCCACTTTCTGAAGCAGCTGGAAGTCCTCTTTCATGAGTGTCTTTAGTTGCGCTGTCATGGCTGCCTCGATGTCCTTGAATCTATTCAAAACGTTTACCTTTCATGGTCATTTTTTTTTTTAAGATTTTTATTGGGGAATTGGGGGGTGGGAACAGCACTGGGAAATTGGGGGAAGGGGAACAGACAAGTTGCTGTCGTTTTGTTCTTCAGTCTAGTTGTGGAGGACGTTGCTTCACTGGCCCAAGTTG
>NW_017731491.1:1045838-1061554 GCF_001890085.2 Hipposideros armiger | reverse complement strand
TTGTCACACACTGTTACTAAGGTTCAAAACGTGCTGCTTCCTGTATTGAAGATCCCTGCCTTTCTGTTGGATGACACTTGGCAACAGCATTCACCATATTTTGTGATCACAACGGAAAGGCTCCATGTCACACATCGCTTCTGGTACAGCAATTTCTGTCAAATAAAAACATTACGGCGTGTCCTCATCCACCTTATTCACCAGATCTTGCACCGTGAGACTTCTGGCTCTCCCACACAGTCAAAGTGACCATGAAAGGTAAACGTTTTGAATCGGTTCAGGACATCAAGGCAGCCAGGACAGCGCAGCTAAAGGCACTCACGAAAGAGGACTTCCAGAGCTGCTTCAGAAAGTGGCAAGAACGATGGGATAAGTGTGTTCGAAGGGAGGGGGAGTATTTTGAGGGGGATTAATGGCAATGTGTCTTTTGCTGTAATAATTTTTGAAATTTAAACATTCACCCTATTTTTATCACACCTCGCAATTGCTAAGGGAAGGGGGGAAAAAAACCTTTCCTCTTTCCCACTCCTCAGGTCCCCAATATTTCAGGATGTGCAGTGGACTGTGAGGGCTAGAAAAGGTTTTCCTTAGCTCATGGAATATTCCCTGAGCCCTACAGAAGACAGGGATCCTTTGCCCAAGATGCTTATGATAGTGGATTTGAGACATGCCCAGAAGTCTCCAAGAGGCAAGTCAGTGCCTGGCGGGTCCAGAGACTGGTCTGGATAGTATGTTATGGGGGGAGGTGGGGTGGTCACCCCTTCGAACTGAGTTGATGACCAAATGCTTCTTAGAGGAAGTGCCATTTGAACTGGCACCTAATATCACATGGGCAAAAACGGTGGGGTGTGGAGGCAGGGCATTCTGGCGGCAAAAGCAATTGCACAGAGGCAAAAAAGGGGGTGAAGAGAGGCACTAGAATGGATGACTGGAGGAGAAGATTCTTTGGGAAAGTGGGGGAGACTATAGACTATTGCTAATATAATGTGTGGCCTTGGCATGAATTCAGGGACACAACAGAATTTGCAGCATTTCTTAGGCCTGTCTTTATAAAGAAGCCTTTTGGGACACACACATACCCCACGACACAAAGTTTAAGACCCACCTCCTCTCATTTTTTAATTTTGTGGGCTGAGGCATCTAGTTTCTGAAAGCCCTTCAGTCAATGTGTACCTGGCTTCACCTATATTGATGTTCTAGGCACTGTGGTAAGCATATTACTTTCCCTCTAACTTTTTGCTTTCCAGCTTTATTGAATAATTGACCAATAACACTGTGTAAGTTTAAGATATAGAACGTGATGATTTGATATAAGCATGTATTGTGAAATGATTACCACAATAATATTAGTTAACACATCCAACGCCTCCATTACCTCACACAGTTACCTTTTTGGGGGGAGCAGGGGGGAGTGGCGAGAACATTTAAGATCTATTCTCTGAGAAAATTTCAAGTGTACAATATAGTGTTGTTAACTATAGTCACTATGCAGTATATTAGATCCCAGGAACTCATTCATCTTATAACTTAAAGTTTGTACCCTTTGACCAACATGTCCCCAGTCCCCAGACCCCCACCCCAGCCCCTGGTAACCATCAATCTACTCTCTGTTTTTATGTTACTCTAATTATTTTGTTTTTTTAACAAATTTTGGCTATCCTTATAGACTTCTATAAGGCAGGTTTATAGGGGCTCCAATTTTTAGATAGGGAATTGAAGTTTTTTTTGTTGTTTTTTTTTTAATTGGGGAATTGGGGGAGGGGAACAGTGTTGGGGAATTAGGGAAGGGGGACTAGCCAAGTTGTTGTTCTTCAATCTTAGTTGTGGAGGGCACCAGTCGCCATCTGGCTGACCATCAGCAGCTTGTGGCCTCTAAGCTCAAGGTGCTGTGTTACAACCTTAGTTGCGGGTGGGCATAGCCACCATCCCATGCAGGAGTCGAACTGGCAGCCTTGTTGTTAAGAGCGCATGCTCTATCCACTGAGCCATCCGGGTGGCAGCTCAGCTCAAGGTGCCGAGTTCATTCTTAGTTGCAGGTGGGCATAGCCCACCATCGAACAGGCAGTCTTGTTAGGAGCACGTGCTCTCACCAGCTGAGCCATCCTGCCACCTGTTGGCAGCTTAGCGCCAGCTCGGCTGCAGCTCAGCTCAGGCGCAGTGTCACTGGCCCATGTGGGAATCAACCGGCAGCCCTGTTGCTCAGAGCTCGCGCTCCTAAGCTAACTCTTAACCAACTGAGCACTTGGCCGGCCCAATGTTACTCTAATTTTTAACACATGACCCCTCTGTGTGGAAGACATGATCGTTTCCCCCATTTTATAGAAGAGGCTCAAGGGAACACCTCTTAGTAAGTGATAGAACCAAGTACACTCAGATCTGACTGGGCCTAGAGTCCAAGCTCCCCAACCACTGATAGACTGAATGTTTGTGTCCCCCTAAAAATCATAGATTGAAGTCCTAATCCTCAGTGTGATGGCATTTGGAGGTGAGGCCTTTGGGAGGTGATTAGGCTTCAATGAGGTCATGAGGGTGGGTACCCATGATGGGATTAGTGCCCTTATAAGAAGAGAAAAAGACCAGAACGCTCTCTCTCTCTCTCTCTCCCTCTCTCTCTCTCTCTTTCTCTCGCTCGCTCGCTCGCTCTGCCATGGGGGGGACAGAGCAAGAAGGTGGCAAACTACAAGCCAGGAAGAGAGCCCTCACCAAGAACCCAACCATGCTGGCACCTGGATCTTGGACTTAGCCTGCAGAACTGTGAGAAACAAATGTCTGTTTTTTTTAGTTGAGCCATCCTGCCAACAGCGGCAGTTCAGCTCGGGCGGGACTTGAACCGCTATTGCTCAGAGCTCGCACTCTTGAGCAAGCTGTTAACCAACTGAGCCACTCGGCCGGCTCCAAATGTCTACTGTTTAATCCACCCAGCCTGTGGTATTTTGTTAGAGCAACCTGAGCTAAGACACCCACCAAACAACCATTCCCATCCACCAGTCACGATGCTGCAGAAAGCACTGTAGCCTTTAACATGACAAGATTCTTCACTAGCAAGGAAGCCGAGTTCCGGGGCATACCAGGTAGCATTGGCACCTGACACTAATATGAATATATCAGCAGAACTCTCAAAGCTACTCTGCAGGATGTGGCAGGGAAAAGAAGACACAATAATGCATTACAAGAGGATCAGTACACTCAGAACTTTCTTGAAAATTCTCTGTGCTCTGAACAGAGCTAGAGGCCCTGGGGGATGAGAACACCACATGGCGAGGTATGAGAGATACTTTCCTAAGGAAGGGCCTCGACTTCTGAGAAACTTTCCTATTGTGCTTCAAAGGGCAAAAGCTCTGAGGAATTCCGGTTCCCCTGCAGTGCCACCAGGGCACAAGCACTTTCCAGTCTTTAGGGGTTATCTAACCTCTGAGGCATCTCTCCCACAAAGGCAGCCCCAGCCCTACCTGGCCCAGGCTCAGCTGAGTATTGTAAGGAGCACCATTCCTATTCTGGAGGCACCAGGAAACAGGGCCGGATCTCATGCTCTGGGGTGGAGAGAGGGGTGGCTGGAGGCTTGGAGCTGCAGCAGCTCAGCTGCATGCTGCATGAGTTCAAACTTCTGCCCCTACCCACCCCTTTCAGGGTGAGCCCCATGCTCAATTTCTAGTCTGACAGGTGGCAGACAGGAAATCATTGTCCCTCTGCCTCCGGACTCCTCCAAAGTCCCAAGCTCTAGGGACCCCCTCAGGTCTTAGCCATGACTCAGATGAAACCTGCTTCCTCACCCTAACACTCCTCTCAGGGCCCGAAGTCTTCTAGACAACTCATTGCCCAATCCCCTACGTGCCCCACTGAGTTATTTTCCAGCTTCCTATTTCTATCTGATTATGCAAGTTTCTTTCCTCCAGGAAGCCACAGGCTCATCACATGAGAATAGCCAAAGATCACCAGCAGAGGGGGGAAGGGCAATGGAATGAGTCCCCTTTCCTGGACCCCAGGCTGGTCCCCAGAGCCTTGGGTGGTGGCTCCCTGCTCCCTGCCGACAACACAAGGAACCTGGGACCACCCAGGGGAGATCAGTGCAGGCCCACATGGGAGCATGACTTGGTTTCCAGTCTCCCCAGGGACCAGTCCCCTTTTGCAGGTGGGCCCTGCACATGGGCTCTATGCCAGGCAGCCAGAAGTAGAAGTCAGTAGCAACCACTCTGTACAGGCCAGGAAGGACATGATATCTCCTCTTAATACCAGCTGGACCTGGTTCCAGGCCTATTCTGCCCCCTTGGACCCGTGCCTCTTGGGGCAAATGCACCCTGCTAACTGATGGAGCAAAGCCATGTGAGAGGCCTCTGAGACAGGAACCTTTGCTGCTGCTGCAACTGGCCAGCCAGAGCCTCCACACTGGGGGCCCTTAGGGAGGCTGAGCTGGTTTTTTCTGGGCTGCTTTTGTAAAAGAGACCTTATTGGCCACCCACCACAGCTAACCACAGATGAGGAAGCAACCAGAGACGCTCTGGCCCTTGGCGCTCCAGGTTCCCTGTTGCTCTCTGGGAGGCCACACATGGAGCTGCACACGCAAGCACGCCACATATTCCTCCAGGCCTACAAGGAGCCCTGACTTCCTACAAAGACCACTAACCCCAACACACGGACACGTGGACACATCTACCCAAGGCAACACTTCTGCTGATTTCTAATGTGGTTTTCAAAACCAACAAGGAAGAGAGCGTGCTGCAAGGCACCAACAGGAGCTGACTTCCCACCTGGCCTGCCTGACCCTGCAAGCACAGGTGCCTGGTTCCTAGAAGAAGGCCATCTCCCTCCCAGCCCCTCATTCTTCTGAGGGAGCTGGTAAAGGTGTGGAGCTCCGCTCAAGAGTGGTCAGCGTCACAGACACCTTGTTCTAGTAAATGAAAGTTCTCTCCAGCTCTGCAGGTGGCAGGGAAGCATGGGGAAAACGATGAACCGTGTCAAGGTCCTCCTGCTAGGAAGAACACCCAAGCTGCTGGCTCAAAAGCCACACTGCAATTAGCACCTTGTCATTGGCTCATTTGTATGCATTTCCCATGTCATCAAAAAACTGCATGGAAATTGTGAAACATATAGGCTGTTGATGTGTTTAAAACAAACAAACAACCAAAAAAAAAACTATAAGCTTATTCAGTTTTTCTCCTGTTGCAAAAGTAATAAAGACACAATAAAAACATTTTTTAGACAAAGAGTAAAATGTGACCCATACATGCACCACCTTGATTAGCATGTTCCAGTCCTTTTTGGCATGCATACAGTGGGGGGCTTTACATGGTTCTAATCAAAGCAGCTCTCCAAATGGTGCTCAGGAATTTCTCAGCTACTGATTCTTGGCCAGTCCAGCCTTCATTCTCTCCCCGCTATCCTGTTACATCCAGGGCAAGTGCTATCCCAGTAAGCAACGAACAACCTCACTTCACTCAGGGTCTGCTTGGCCCCAAACACAAAGATGAGCCCCTGGAGGGAAAACAAACTCTAGTTCCTCATTCAAGTTTGTTCACAGTGCAAGGAAGACGTCTCTGGTTCCTTGTAGAAGGGAGGAATATTAACTACTTGACAGTGTTGTCCAGGTTCACCAGAGATCAAGTCTCATCTGTAGCGTCCTCAGTAGGAAGCGGAGAGCTGCTCCTGACAAAGCCTCAGGCCTCTTCCTTCCACAGGGCTGGGCAACAGCTTTGAGATTAGAAGGAAGTCTTGGGGTTGACCAGGACTTCCCCACCAGTCTCGTGTTAGCCACAGAACCTGAGGAGGAGGCAGGGAGGGAGGTGCAGGGGGCATTAAAAGAAGAAATTTAGGTTTGCGTTCACTGCCCAAACCCTAATCCCTGACAGGGACAAAATGAGTGGACGGCTGGGTTTGTCATTCCAATCTCAGGAGGACAGGAGAGAAGTCCTTTCCAAACTTTGTCACGTTATGGCACACGCAGGAAATGTCAGTGTTTGCAGAGCACACTGGGGTAAGCAGACAAAGCTGTCTGTAGTCAGGGGCATGGGGCACCCCACCGCCCCATGACTTGCCTAACCACCCTGAGACTCAGACATCAGTATTACCCCACACCTTCAACCCATCCTAGGCACACTGACTGGGAAGTTCTGGGAGAGGGGGAGGGGAGAAATGGCCTTCTACTTCTCACAAACCCTCCCAAGCGGCCACAGGCTTCAGAAGCATTTCTGATTTTAGAAGTCTGCACACGGCCATGATAAAAATCAATGAAACTCCCTCTAAGGCAGCCATCCCAGCCCCCACAGCAGGTGAAATGAGGTGATGTCCAGGTGAATTCACCTGCATACTCGGTCCATGGGGCTAAGGGCACATTTCCCAAGCAGACATCCTATCTGCTGGGCATGGCTGCTGATAAAGCAGAATTGATAGCCTGGAAGAGAATGCCACGGCTTGGGCCAGATATCAGTTATGCCAATCTTGTCAACAGGTTCCTATTTCTCAGCCAAGGTGGAGACTGATATTTACTTTTACAAAAGCAGAACTGCCAACACAGTAGTGGTTCTTCTCTGATGCTCCCTGCTTAGGTTCACCCATCCTCCCATCCCAGGTGTCCGGGGAGGTAAGGACACCTGCTAATTCCCCTGGGCACTGCTGCCAAGAGCTTCGGTCCCCTGCATGCAGCAGCATCACCCAAAGCTGCTCACATCAACAATAGCTTCATGGGGCCAGTTTCTGGGCTGCTGCTGCTCCGGATGCAGACTTTAATGGTTTAGGTCAGGATGTGGGTGCTGGAGATAGAACAGACCTGGGTGCAAGACCTAGTGTCCTTAAGCAATTTAACCTCTCTGATCCTCTGTTTCTTTTACTGTCAAATGAGGATGGTAATGGTAACTGCCTTAACTGAGATGGTTGAGAGGATCAACTGAGATAACAGATGTAAGACACACAGCTTGGTTCCTGCTCCATCATATGCACTCAAGCAATGAATGTTGTTATTATCATTGTGTTGGCGCGCGCGCACACACACAACACACACACACACACACACACACACACACACACACACACATCTCTCTCCTGAGGACCCAAGCAAAAAGTGAAACAACACCCTCCCCCACTCCAAAAAAAAAAAAGATTACAGCAAGCCTAGTGAAGAGATAAATGTGAGTTGTGTTGAGGTTACCAAAACCTAACAACCTAACCACACACTCTTTGTTTTCTGTAGGTGTCTCATTGTCATTGCAGAGTTAACAACTCATTAGTGTTTTTAAAAGTCAAAGCATGGGCTGGCCCAGTGGCTCAGTTGGTTAAGAGTTGGCGTGGAAGTGCGAGCTCTGAGCAGCTCTGAGCAACAGGGCTGCCGGTTCGGTTCCCACATGGGCCAGTGACACTGTGCCCTCTATAGTTAAGACTGTGAACAACATAACAGCTCAAACTGGAGCTGGGCTGCAGTGAGTGGCCAGTGACGGCGTAGGCTGCAGCCCCTGCTGCAGTGGGCTGCCGTTAGCTACCTTGAGTGGCCGGCAGCCAGCGTGAGCGGCTGGCAGCAGGCGAGAGCTGCCATGAGCCACCGTGAGGGGCCGTCCAATAGCCGGTGACCAACTGCCTCAGCCAGGAAGCGTGCAAAGATCATAATACCAACATGGGCCAGTGAAGCGACGTCCTCCACAACTAGACTGAAGAACAAAAGGATAGCAACTTGTCTGTTCCCATCCCCCAATTCCCCAATGCTATTCCCATCTCCCAATTCCCCAATAAAATCAAAGCAACCCTATTCCTCGGAAGTGTGCCCCCTCCACACTTTGCTAGTCAATAGCAGCTAGAATAAGAAAAAGAAGGTCCACCTAGAAAAACAATCCCTAGCCTGAAATTCAGGGTTGTCATGCTTCAAAGAGGCAGGAGCTTCTAGACTGCTCAAGTTCCCTGAGTGATGTCAAGAACAATGGAAGCTGAAGAGTTGACTACAATATAAACTCTCTCAACAAACAGAATTTTCTCCAAGGCACCAAGGCGGAGCATCCTTCCTGAGCAAAAGGGAAACTGAGGTCTGAAATGTCTAACTGCGCACAGAAAAAAAGATATATGAGTAATGTTTTGTTAAAATTGGAAATCTTGGATTATCCAGAGTACACACTAAATCAAAATGTTGAACCAAGAAAATTTTTTCTTAAAATCAGAAATTAGTGTATACCCATCCAAATACACACACACACACACACACACACACACACACACACACACACTATGAAGTCACATTTAAGGGTATTTCCCCTGGGGACAAGAAGGCCCAACTTTCCAGCCCTCTTCTGAAGGACCCCCACTATGGTGTGCCCACCGTGCCCCTTTCATGTTTTGACATACTAGCTCTTCGTAAATGTTGCATGAAATGTGATGATCCTGTTAGGGAAGAGAACATGATTCAGTCATCTATTCCTAATCCGCGAACCCTTGATGAAAGTCTGTCTAAATTTAGGGTTTAGAAACACTGCGGCTGGAAACATCTGGCTTGAAGACAAACGCCCCTCTCGTTTCAACTAGGAGGCCCCAGCTGCTTGCGAAAAGGGTAAATTCAGTCCTCTCCCCTTTCTACTAGTTTCTCTGTGAGTGCTTGTGAGCAGCGGGTTCCTGGGGAAGCCCCTTGGACTTCTGACTTCAGCGGTGCTCCCGGAGGGCTCCCAGAGAGTTCCGACGGGGCGGGGCCGGATGGGGCGGGAGGCCGCAGGAGCCGTGACATTTAAATGTGAAATGCAGCACCCGGGGCCAAACCCTGCCTCAGCCAGCACGCAAGATTAATCCTACATCAAATCAGAAGCTCTGAGGCGGCCGCTACTCAAGAAGCCGGACTTGGTGGGCTACGGGGTATGCTCGTTTTCTGAGGTTTATGCAGTATTGCAATGCAAATACATTCAGGGCTTGGGACCCTGTTTCTGGGACTCGTGCGGGAAGGCAGATGCCGCAACGCACCGAGAGCCTCACAGCCTCCGCACCTGGTGGTGGTGGTAGTGTGGCCAATGAAGGGAGGAGGCTCAGGCTCTCCCTACCGGCCAGGGGGTGTGGCGTATTCCACCACACCTCGGCCAAACCACCAGCAGGAAGCGTTGTACGCTCCAGGAGGCGCTGGCAGATGCGGAAGGTGAAACCAGCTCCACCCCTTTATTCTGGCTTTAAAATAAATAGATCAAAGATTTTCCTTTCCTGGCTTCAGTGCGGGCGGGTTCCACTGGGAAAATCCCTAGAACAGAGGGGTAATGAGCGAGAAAGCAGGCACCAAGGCGCGTGGCCCGCCCACTTCCTCTTGGTTTTTCCCCAAACTCATCCTACTTGAAGCCACTGCCAGGGTCTCCTGGATTTCCCCCACGGGCACTTGGGGAAACAGGGTCCCTAGCACCTGAAAACCTTTCCTGGAGGCACTTCAAGATTTCTTTTCACGGGACTTAAAACGCCCATAGCAAGAGGGAAGATCTGAAATCCAAATTAAAAGTCTCCTGAAATTCAAATTATCAGGTCAAGGGCTTGCCCACTCAGATCTCCCAAAGGACAGCTTCTAGAGGAGAGTGTAGCTGAGCTGAGAGACCCTAGTGTCCCTTGGGACTCCCTCAGACCATTTTTGGTTTGTAAGAAACACACCACGGAGCAAGACTCATTCATTTATTTTTCAAAGGTAGTGCTCTGGTCTGCTGAAAAAGCAGCACTGGATCTTTTCAAAATGAGAAGCATGGATTCAAACTAATTAGCTGTGGGACCCTTCACACATTATCCAGCCTTCTTAGGCCTCTGTTTTCTCATCCATAAAATGGGGTTAATAATACTAACCTCTTATGGATGTTGTCAGAATAAATGAAACAATAAAATTAGATACAAATTGGGCTGGCCAGGTGGCACAGTTGGTTAAGAGGGCAAGCTCTGAGCAACAGGGTCGCCAGTTCGATTCCCACATGGGCCAGTGAGCTGCACCCAAGCTGAGCTGCCGCTGAGCTGCCAACAGGCAGCGGGATGGCTCAGCTAGTGAGAGCTCATGCTCTTAACAACAAGGTTGCTGGTTTGACTCCTGCATGGGATGGTGGGCTGTGCCCCTCCTCCCCGCAGCTAGATTTAAAGTGGCTACTGGACTTGGAGCTGAGCTTGCGCCCTCGACAACTAAGATTAAAGGACAACAACTTGACTTGGAGTTGATGGGTCCTGGAAAAATACAATGTTCCCCTACCCCAATTCCCCAACACTGTTCCCTTCCCCAACTCCCCAATAAAATCTAAAAAAAAAAAAATACAAATCTTTGTTCATATGCCATAAAAGGACTAGAAGGATATATAATCTACAACAAACTGTTCACTGCAGGTTCCTTCTGGAGAGAGGATTGGAAGTGGTATAGAGAGATGAAAAGAACTGGCATGTTTTATTCCAAAGACTTCAGTACCATTTGCATCTTTTATATTGAAAATACATTTATGCATAATATAGGAACTGATTCATGGTATATTAGGTTGTTAAGTTTTAAAATTGAGATCTTAGCTCTAACTTAATTTTCCTTTGGGGCTTCTGGTTCAAGGTGGAAGGCTGTGCATGTAGTGGTTTTGTTTGTTGTACACTATTATGATAGACTTGTCATGCCCCTCCTTCTTAAGCCAAATCTCTAGACATGATATAAATCATATATTAACACAAAACCTGTAACAGCCCAGGACAATGACACAGGGGACTCTCAAGGACCAGGAATTTTGAGTCGCCCCTGGAAGAAGGGGAGAACCAGAACAAAGAAGGAAACCACAGGCCACAACATACCCAGGAAAGGACAGTTGCCAACACGTGGGTAGCTCTTTAACATTCAGAGACCTAACAATAGGTACATTGAGATGTCATTTTTTTGTCCATCAGATTGGCACAAATGAAAAATAACAAATGTTGGTGAGAGAATGAACAGGTTCTCTCAAAAAGTATGATGAGAGTATAAACTGGAACAACATTTTTGGAGGACAATTTGACAATATCTATTAAATTTAAAGTGCACATATTTTTCAATTTCACAATTTTATGACTAGCTAGTCTCCAGAGAAAAATTCACGGCTATTCACACATGGGTTGTGTACCGTACATAGTTTTTCATTTTCATTGTGGAGTTGTTTGGACTCGCAGAAATCAGGATACCCTGCTGAGGATTAGATTTGTCCCCGTTGCCTTTTCTCTAGCAGAGAAATGCTTTGGAATCACAGACCGTATAACCTTACAATTCCTTGGGCAGCCTCTCTTAAAAGATCAACCACTTTGAAGTCACTGACATCAGAGGTGGCCTCTTTGCTATAGTCAAGGAAAGAGGGTGTTAAGAAGACCCACTGTGTCCTAAGGGTTTGGGTTTAAAAAGAGAAGTAGGGCCAGCTAAGTGGCACGTTGGTTAAGAGTTGGCTTGGTTCGAATCCCACATGAGGGCCAGTGATGCTGTGCCCTCTACAGCTAAGATGGTGAACAACAGCTCGACCTGGAGCTGGGCTGCTGTGAGTCGCCGGCGTCCTCCACAACTAGACTGAAGAACAAAAGGACAGCAACTTGTCTGTTCCCCTCCCCCAATTCCCCAATAAAATCTTTTTTAAAAAAAGGGAGAGAAGTAGCCAGACCCCCCAAATGGGTCTCCAGGGATGGAAAGGAAGTAGTGGATGCTAGAACTTGTCCTGTGTGGCCTTCCTGGGCAGATTGACACATGGGAAACAGCTCTGTCTGTGACCTGAAGGAACTGGGTATCAGGAGCAGGTGCCTCCAGCCGAGCTCAGCACTGAGGAATTGACATATTCCCCTCCAAGAACAACGGCAGCTTGTGCTGGGTCTCAATCAGTGCATTCCCACCCCACCTTTGTGTACTAGGGTCATCTGTTGGCCTGTGCAGTGAGAAATTCTTTCTGCAAATGAAACTTAAGTTCTCTGCCAACTTGGGGTGTAGAGGCACCAACTACTGCTCCCTTCTTGACTCTCTAAGGAAGGGCTTCAACAGGCATCTGATGGGCTTTCTGCTGGTAGGCATGTGGGCATTGGAGCTGAGGAAATAAGGAAAAGTGCCAGAGGATGTGCCTTCAAGATTGTGGAGTGGGTGCTGCCACTTTCGTAACGACTGGTCGGCTAGCAAAGTTGGGGTTGTTACTGTTTGGCATTTGAACAACAGTGGCTGTTAACAGTTTATCAAGGCCTACCATGTATTGTGTGAGCCAGGTAAAGCATGGGTCTCTATTGTATATACACCTAGGCAGTGATGTTTACTAGCCTGGTCCCACAGTGAGACGGAAGGTTCTTAAAGCAGAGGTTTGAACCCTTACCCCAGATGCACTGCTTGGCACAATTCAGGCATCAATAAAGGTTGCTTTAATGGTGCCTGCATCCCTTTCTCCTAGAAAGAAGGAGTGTATGGTAGCCCAGAATTGACGTCTCATGGTCATAAAGTCAGACATACAATGCTTTCCTCTCCGGAACCTGCTTTTAAGTGGGTGATGTTTTATTATCCAAGTCCATCTCTTTTAACTCTCTAATGCTTGGTGATTTAGATACTCCATAAACGTTGAGCATTATAGTAAAGGTGTTTTGTTAACTTTGTGTTATTGATTGTTTTGGAGGTTATAAGTACTCTCTGCTCTCCACAGTGACTTTTAAAAAACACCAGAAAAAAGATTCGTTTTTCAAAGCTCAGTAGGTTTCCCTATTCACAAACTCAGCAAATTTACAAATTTCAGTGAAACTGTCGTCTTAATTCCACACAGATCAATCTCTGCTCCCAAAGAAAACACACACATGTGTTGGGTTGTCGGGACAGCCATGACATATTTTTTCTGTTTTTCGTTGCAAAAATGCGTCATGACTTTTCCGACAACCTAATATTTCATGGCACCTACTTCTAAGTCCCTGAAGGCTGATCTCCTTGAGAGGGAGAAAGTAGAGGCAGAAAGTAATGGGATCCGGGGAGGCGGAGGCTCAGCCTACCTGTGTTGGGACTTTGGGGCAGCCGCTGGTCACCTGGATGGGATGCTATAACCCAGTCCTTCCTTCCCCAGAGCCCAACAGGAGGAATGAACCTGGGTGAGCATTCAAAGTCGGAACCTGACACCTTCAAACACCACAATCACTACCTGGGGGGCAGCAAGAGGGCCCCGTACATAATTCAAACCACACCTGGCCAAGTGTTTTGAAATAGCAGATCTCAATGGACTTTTCTGTACTATCCTCCACGTGTCACTCAGCTCTCTGCTGCCATGTGTGCTCTCAGGCCAAAGGTCACCTTGGGCTGCTTCCTCCCTCTGACTGCTTGCTGGCTCCTAACACAAATGGATTACTTTATCAACTGTTGGGCAACTCCTATCCACTCACACACAAACTCAAAAGGGCTTTTCCCGCCACATTTTGCTTAGAAGCACTTAAAGTTCTTAAGTACACTGGGGATTTTGTTTTGTTTTGTTTGGGCTTCCTTTTAATGGGAACCTTGGGGGCTGTATTGGCACAAAGGGCCTCACTAGACATGATCTACTAACTCTACTTCTGGGTATATACCCAAAAGAATTGAAAGCAGGGTCTCAAAAAGATATTTGTACACCAGCCCTTATTCACAGTAACTAAAATGCAGAAGCAACCAAGTGTCCATTGACAGATACATGGATAAGCAAAAAGTGCTATATACATACATGTACGTACAATGGAATATTATTCAGCCTTAAAAATAAGGACATACATAGCCTTAAAAAGGAAGAAATTCTGACACATGCTACAACATGGATGAGCCCTAAGGACATTATACTAAGTGAAATAAGCCAATCACAAAAAGACAAATACTATATGATTCCACTAATATGAGGTACTTACAGAGTAGTCAAATTCACAGAGACAGAACTAGAATGGTGGTTGCCTGAGGCGGTGGGCAGGGAGGATGGGGAGGTGTTTTATGGATATAGAGTTTCAGTTCTGCAAGATGAACAGGGTTATGGGGCTGGATGGTGGCGATGATTGCGTAACATTACCAATGTATTTAATAATACCACTGAACTATACACTTAAAATGATTAAGGGGATAAATTCTGTTATGTGTATTTTACCACATTAAACATTTTTTGGGGGGAAAGAGGACATAATGTATAGAGCCTCACCCTGTTTTCCATATTTGGTAGCAACTGCAATAAAATTTTGTTTTCAATAAAACAAACTATAAATGTGAACATAAAACACAAAAAACAAAAAACAGGGCCGGCCGAGTGGCGTGTTGGTTAAGAGCTGGCTTGGGATGCCAGCTCTGAGCAGCAGGGCCCTGGTTCAGATCCCACATGAGGGCCAGTGACACTGCCCTCTACGGCTAAGATGCTGAACAACAGCTCAACCTGGAGCTGGGCTGCCGTGAGTCACCAGCGATGGTGTAGGCTACAGCTCCTGCTGCAGTGGGGCTGCCATAAGCTACCGCGTGTGGCCGGCAGCCAGTGTGAGCAGCTAGCAGCTGGTGTGAGCTGCCAGCAGCCGGTGTGAGCTGCCAAGATCTGCCGTGAGTGGCCGTCCAGAGGCCGGAAACAGATCTGCCTCACCCGGGAAGAGAGCAATGATAATACCAACATGGGCCAGTGAAGCAACGTCCTCCACAACTAAACTGAAGAACAAAAGGACAGCAACTTGTCTGTTCCCTTTCCCCAATTCCCCAATGCTGTTCTCCTCCCCAAATTCCCCAATAAAATCTTTTAAAATAAATAAATAAATAATAGTATTTTTTAAAAAAAGAAACAAAAAAACAGACAGTGACCACCGCCTCACATCAAGCCTAACTCTGGAGTGCTAAGAACCCCCCGGACTTGTTAAAAATAGATTCCAGGTTTTGCCCAGACCCACTGAGATTCCACTTCAGTGGGCCGGGCACCAGGAATCTGTCTTTTTACAGTGTTCCTGCAGAGGACTCAGACTTGCACTCAGTCCTTTATCTAGATTATTCCAAAAGTAGAAGAGTAATAGTTTAGTAATTTCCTCCATCATTCTTTCAGGTTAATGAGCACACATTTGTCAAGCAGGTAGGACACATAAGGCACCATGGTAAATGCTAGGAAAACAGAAGGTGAATAATAATATGAGTTATCTATTGAGTCCTTACTATGTGTCAGTCAGGCACAGTTCTGAACACTTACCATGGATTTATCCCGCACCAACATTCCAGGAAGTGGATGCTCTTAACACATCCATTTTGCAGATGAGAACACCAAGGCACAGAGGGGTGAACTAACTTTTAAAAATCCTCACAACTAATAAATCTGGCTCCAGAGCCCACAGCCTTCACCACCATAAACCAATTCCTACCTTCAGAGAGCTTCGTGAGGTGGGCATACCTTGAAATGACCATAATAAGAGGCAGATTGAAACAAGTGTTAAATTGCCTAGGAAGGAGCCCTATCTGAGATGATGGTGTGGACGCAAGAGGTTTTTCACCCTTTTGCCCAACAGCTACAGGAGTGTGACATTCCCCAGCAAATCCTTGAATGGAGCCACAAAGAATCAGGACGAGTCAACCCACCAGACACCCCAGCACAGATTCAACAGGTTGTTCTAACACAGATCTGTCTTCAAGACATGGCAGTACACAAGCGCAGCCTGGGACCAAAGGAGAAAGCTGGCTATGTCCACTTCTCAGTTTCTAAAGTCTCTTTTAGAAAGATTGTGTAACGTGCTCAGGTCAGGCTGAGAAGTGGTTAGACATGAAACTGCAGATTCTAGGTTTTCCTATCACACTGTGCCTGCAATGGAGTCACCTAAAGACTGTGCTGTGTGTT
>NW_017731491.1:1042744-1044368 GCF_001890085.2 Hipposideros armiger | reverse complement strand
CCAGAAGAGGACTATTGCTGGGAGCAGCTGCCCAGGCAGTAGCTACACTTGCCAGGACCCCTGCTTCTAAAAGGGGACGTGGGCCCCATCTGTACCGGTGGGACATGAGCAGAAGAAATGGGTATCACGTCTGGGCTAAGAGCGATAAGGAGCAAGTATATCTTCACTCCCGTGTTTCCCCATTGCCCTCTGAAGCTGAGAACTACCAGGCAGGACCTAGAGGAGGGCAGATCCACAAGAGTTCAGGAGCCTGGGCTCTGAGTGACCTGGAAAGCCAACCTGCCCATCAGGAACACCTCCATTCACTGTAATGTGAACCAGAAGAAACCTAGTCTGTTAGCCGCTGGCTAATAGGTGTCAGTTGGTTTGTTACAGTAAGTAGCACTACTCTTAAGGGTTACATACCAAGGGGCTGAGATTGGGGGCTGGAGGAGGGAGCAAGCACTTACTGGTGAGTTAAGAAGCTAAGAAAGAAATACATTTTTTTCCTTCTATGGAAAACTCTTTAACATAGAATTGTAATCTCAAATGCCTAAAACACTAGACAGGTCATGTGATGCTAGTAGCTATTCACACCCAAGCAGCACTTCATATGTGAAAAGCACTGTTCTAAGCACTTGTACTAACTCATTTATTCTCACAGATTTGTGAGGTAAACTATTATAATCCCCATTGTGCAGATGAGAAAACTGAGGCCCGCAGGGGTTAAGTAATTTGCCTAAGAGTGCACAGCTTGTAAGTGGCAGAGGCAGAACGCGAGGCCAGGTAGCCCAGCTCCAGAGTCTTGCTCTGTTCGCTACTTTAGAACACACACCTCTCACAATGTGAGCGGATAAAGGGGCCAGACAAAGGCTAAAGCAATAAGGGAATCATATCTAGACTGAAGGGGTCAGCTATTCCGCCTGATGACTTCCACATGTATTGTAGATTTTCCCACCTTTCAAGAAAAGCCAGAAATCCAGATTTTATGTAAAATATCCTCATTTTAAATTGTTTCAATTTTCTTTTAACCCACTGCAGCCTAAACAAAGTACACCAGCAGACTGCATGTAGCCTGGAGTCGGTCACTTTCCACCTCCGCTTTCAGAGCAGCTGTGCCCCAGGACTACACCCGTCTCCTGCTTGTCCGTAGGCTCTGGGGAATTCTGGGTCTGGAAGCCAGGAGCGGAGTCAACTCTGCAAACAGCTCCTTCAGGCCTGCTGGTATGAATAATTAATTTCTGCTTTCTCACTGCCAGCCTACAAAGGTTCCCAACAAGCCCAGTATTCAGGAAGCAACTCTGTGCCCTTCTGAGATAAAGAGGACAGGCATGAGGGGTCCTAGGGGTGCTCAGGGAGCCCCATAATGAAGTCCAGTGTGGTGGCCTGTGCTCAACAGGAGCCTGTGGATGCCTGTGAGGGCCTGTGTGTGTGCTTCTGCCGGGCTGTCATCAGAGACATGACACTCTGTGGCTTTCGTTGCTGTCAGCAGGAGAGGGCTCTGAATTCCTCAAGACGCTTTAAAATAAAACAAAAAGGCACAATTATGCAGCTGAACCAAGACAAGGAAGCTGCATACAAAGCAGGCCTTTTCCCATAATAGGACCACAACCTCAGCTAGACAGTGCGGAGGCCTCACCTTCCT
>NW_017731491.1:1039862-1041149 GCF_001890085.2 Hipposideros armiger | reverse complement strand
GGAGGGCAGCGTCACTGGCCCTCATATGTGGGATCCAAACCGGGGCCCTCTGGCGTCCCAAGCCAGTTCTTAACCATCGCGCCACTCGGCCGGCCCTTGAGCGAGCTCTTAACCAACCAAGCCACTCAGCCGGCCCCTTTACGTGTAATATATACTTCTACTAAATATGTGGCATGGCAAAACCATTTCATTATAGTCAGGTATCCCCAAATTACTGACTGGTAGTTTCAAATTTTTGTTTATAAGTCTATTTTTTATGACTTGAAATCAATAATGGTGTAAGTGATGAGTAGGTTGCAAAGATGGCCCCCAAAATCTAATTAATAAAGACCTTGGAAAATTGCATTGCACTTCTGGAACTTTGCTGAGTGTCACACTCATTCCAAATGTACAAAATCGCCAAGGAAATCACATTTCTCAGAGATCTGGACAATCAGATATTTGGGCCTTCCACCCTCACAAATAAAGTTAATACACTACTAGATCAATTGATATTGTGGACAAAATAGGTTTCCATGTTTTTTAATTCTAGTATCCTTTTCACTATATTAGTGATTTCTTGATTTTGCACCTGGAACAATGGACCACAACGTACTGGCTTATCAGGTTCCTTTGCACAAACATCAAGATTGGTGATGTACACCTGGTTTCATTTCCAGGGTTCTTATTTTTGGTTGCCATGGCTGGTTGTTTAACAAGAGATGGCTATGTGACCAGCCCCCTTAAAAGTCTCAAACCTTGAGACTCAGGCAGACTTCCTGGAGGGAAGATATTCCACATGTGTCCTAGTAGTTTGCTATTAGAGGCAGAGCACTCCTACATGGCCTCAGACAAAGAAGGATATGAAAAGCCTGTGCTGGACCTCTCTGGAGTCTGCTGAAACATATATTTTTCTTGCTGCTTTTGCTCTGTATCCTCTGTAAAAAATCCATGAATATAATCTTCTATTGAGTCTTATAAATCCTTCTAGAAAATCACTGAATAAAACAATATAGCCATTCCTAACATTGTTTTTACATTTTTGAGATCCACTCTCTCACATACACATAGAAACAGCTATGGTTACCACTTGGCCTTAGTGAGACAGAAACTTAGAGGTTTTGAGGAAAACACTTTGATTCTTAGGCTCAGAAGAGCCACTCTTCTGTATGAATATAAGTTGGGTGTTCGTATTAGTCTATGATAAACTAGGGAATTCTGCAGTCACAAACAGCACCGAACATTTCAGTGGCTTATAATAACAATAGCTTATTTCTCACTCTAGTACATGTCCATTGAGGATTCACA
>NW_017731491.1:1030938-1035492 GCF_001890085.2 Hipposideros armiger | reverse complement strand
TGAAGAACAAAACGACAGCAACTTGTCTGTTCCCCTTTCCCCAATTCCCCAGCACTGTTCCCATCCCCCCAATTCCCCAATTAAAAAATCTTTAAAAAAAAAAAAAAGAAGTTTATATTTTCATTGAGCTTCTCATTTGTGACTATTCCAAAATCAACCAGGCACTTACCAAGTGCCTAGCCGTGTGAGAGAGATAGTTGTGAGGGAAAAAAAGAAGCATAAGCCGTGATCCCTGCTCTAAAGGAGCCAGCTAACCTCTTAGTTGGAGAGCACCACTTCACAGTATATATATAAAAGGCATTGTGCCTCGTACAGAGCAGTGGTTCAGTCATTATTTGTTCATTGGTTCAATGACTTAATAGATGGCACAATAAGACAATTGTGCAAGTGTGGGGCTCACTCTAAGAACCACAAGATGGGTTGGAGTAGTTGCAAAAGGCTTGTGTCAGAGTCTGCTAGTTGCCTACTCAGTATCAATTCTTCCATTTTTCCTTGTAACAGAGCTCCTTCTTTTATATAAGGTGGCCGTATGCCCAGATAAAATACTACATTTCCCAGCCTCCCTTGTAGCTAGAGGTGGTAATGAGAAATTGTCGAGTACGGCTTCCAGGAAAGTGCCTTAAAAGGCAGACCAACAGCTGCCACACTCTTACATCTTTCCATCCTTTCTTTTAATTCACGTCTGAAACATGAGTGTGATGGCTGGATTTCTAGCAGCTATTTTGGACCATGAGGCAACTTTGAGACAGAAAAACAGAAAGAAAAAAGAAGCCTGAATTACTGATGATGGTGGAGTCATGGTTCTCTCCCTGGACTGCTTACTTCTGGGATTCTTTTACATGAGAGATAAATAAACCTCTATCCTGCTTAAGCCACTTTTGGGGGGTTTGTCATATGCAGCAAACCCATATCTTAAACAATACAGGTTCCATGAAAACGTCAGGCCTTAAAGGAAGGGTTGGCTTTGCGACTGGGCAACTGGAGGTGGGAGGGTATCTCAAATGCCAGAAAGAACACAGGAAGAAACACTGGCATAAATAAGCACTGGCTGAAAGCAAGTGGGTAGAGTGTAGGAAATAAGGAGAAGCCAGAGGACGGTTTTATAGATGTTGGGGGAGACAGGGCTCGATTGGGGAAAGACCAGGGACCACAAAGGACCAAGAAAGCTTGTTTCCCTCCAAAGGAGCAAAACACCTCTGGACCTGGAGGGAGGTAAGAAAGGGGAGAAAGAGGAAGACGAAGAGATTTGGGGAACTTCATTACATGAAGAGACGTGACTATGAGCTGTGGCTTGGTTCAGCCAACTGCAAGTTTCTGTACTTCGAATAGTAACAGTAACACCATCTATGGTTCTTAGATGTCTGCCTGTGTGCTATACACTTTAAACACATTATCTCACTGAAGTGTCACAAGTCTGACATAGTCCTATCCTAATCATACCCACATGGGCAGACAAGGAACCCGGGACTTAGAGAAAGTTAGTAACTCATCCAATGGATGCCTCCTAATCTTGCAAGAACATCAAGCCCAATTTTCAGATGCAAAAAGTACAGTAATACCTTGGGGTTAGCAAGCATAATTTGTTTCGGAAACTACTCGTATTGCAAGACATCACTCGTTTACCAAGTTAAAATCTATTAGAAATGTTTGCTCATCTTGCGGAACACTCGCAAACTAAGTTACTCTCAATCCAAGGTTTTACTGTATTTGTACCATTATTTCAAAGTCAGGAAAATGTATGAAGATCCTGACTTTAAAGCATAAAGATCCAGAGTCAAATATAGAGCCAACTGCTTTGTGAATAGTCTCTTAACCAGAAGAAAAACAGATAGACTAGAGAAATAGAAAATTTTTCAGGCTTGGTTGCATTTATTACTTGTAGAGCATGAGTGGATTGTTTTTTTTATTTTTTAAAGATTTCTATTGGGGAATTGGGGGATGGGAACAGCAATGGGGAACTGGAGGAAGGGGAACAGACAAGCCACCATCCCTCCGTTCCTCAGTCCAGCTGCGGAGGACACCGCCCCACTGGCCCAAGTTGGCACCATCACCGTGCTCCTCCCAGGCGAGGCAGATCAGTTGCAGGCCTCTGGACAGCTGCTCACTGCAGCTGCTGGCTGCTCACAGCAGCCCATGGCAACCCACTGCAGCAGTGGCTGCAGCCTAAGCCATTGCCAGCTCATGGCAGCCCAGCTCCAGGTTGAGCTGCTGTTCAGCATCTTAGCTGTAGAGGGCAGTGTCACTGGCCCTCACATGTGGGATCCAAACCAGGGCCCTCTGGCATCCCAAGCCAGCTCCCAACCAACGCGCCACTCAGCCGGCCCCAACAAGATTGTTAAATAACCCCACCCACACACTCTGACTGGCTGGTAATGTGTTCATGAGGTGTAGATAGAGTTAAGAAGGTGGGGGTGAGAGGAGGGGAGAGGCAGGCTTAGAAGAGCTAAGCAAACAGTGACCCAACGTCAACTTCCGTTACAAATGAATCACAGCCAGCCACCAGCTCATGCGTCTCAAATAATTTTTTTTTTTTAAGATTTTTATTGGGGAATTGGGGGATGGGAACAGTCCTGGGGAATTGGGGGAAGGGAAACAAACAAGTTGCTATCGTTTTGTTCTTCAGTCTAGTTGTGGAGGACGTTGCTTCACTGGCCCAAGTTGGCACCATCATTGCACTCTTCCNAGTTCTTAACCATCGCGCCACTCGGCCGGCCCTCGAATCATTTTTAAATTGTTATGAGGGATAGGACTGGCTCTTCCAAGGGTTGGCAAACTTTTGAGATGAAACATACCCAAAGAGCCGCATGTGGCTCACGAGCCGCAGTTTGCCGACCCCTGATCTGGAACAGTGTGAATTGTAACAGCAAAGGAAAGAGAGAGCTCTGAAGGATCTCGTATCAGCATGAAATGCTTTGGTCCAGACGCTGCACACAACACTTCCATTCAAACTCATCGGATGGAACGAGGCAAATAGTCCTACCCAATTTCAAGGGAACCAGGGATGTCATCCTATCTACCATGTTTCTGGAAAGCAAGGGGGAACCAAAATCTTTAGTTTACAGTCCTAGTGACTAGCACACGTCTCTATTAGGTAGGGAGGCCTAGCTGGCCAGGTTTAAAATATCAGCCTTTTTCTGCATTGCCCACCTTCAGGAAACAACACAATCCCATCAGGCAGAGGGGCACACAATGACAACTTGTCAACTGGTGGGCAGGTGGACACAGTAGTAAGCCAGAAGGGCACACAAAGACGTTTCCTTGGGGCTTGTAAAGTTGGAAAATGGCTTCAGGAGGAAAAATCCACCAGAGTCCTTGAGAATTACAGCTCTAGAATATGTCTAATTGCTCCAATGAGTGAGTGAATGTACAAAGTTCATGGAAGAATTGTGGCGGACACTTGGTTTTCCCAAAGCCATTCACAGTCCCCTTCTGCCTTAACACTCTTTACAATGAAGGCTGAAGAGCTAAAATTCCTGATTTGCCAGCCCTCCAGGCAGCTATTGGACATGTGACCTGGTGTTGGCCAATAGCATGAAAGTAGCAGTTGCTAGGTAGGGCTTAGGGGACAATCATTTTAAAGGGACAGACAGCCAGTATGATCACTTCAGTCTAATCTAATGAGATTCAGGGGCTAGAGCAATCACTTTGTCTTTAATGCAGGAGGTAAGCTAGGGTTGGAAGAGAAAGGTTAGAGGCAGAACAATTGGTTATTGCAGTGGTTTCGATTAAAGGAGTAATGAGCTGAATGTATTCATGAACATTAATTGAGTACCTTCTATATGCCAGGCATGATGACATTCTGGGACTACAAAAAGACAAATAAGACACATGTCAATACAATTGCCCCTTCCACCATGCCAATCACAACCGCAGAGGTCCAGGAATGACGGGTGCTGGTGGAACCTCAAGTTTGGGACGTTCTGCCTCCCTGTCCCAAGTCCAGAAAACACGAACAGTACCAGTAAGATGGGGCCAGAGGAATTAAGCCAGCCCCATTCCGCAGCAATTCAAAGGGCCATCTGGAACCTCACAGTGATGGGAAAGCAACTGCAGAAGCGGATGGTCCTTTTAGGTACATATCTCACCCAGACAAGCCCTGATGTTCCCCCAGATCTGGTCTAGTTATTTTAAATCACTGCATGTGGCACATTAGAAAAGGAAAAGGCATAACTGTAAGAGAAGCCTAGACTCAAAACAGCCCCACCTCATGAAAAGGTCTGGAATTAGAGAGTGGTGATGGCTGCACAACTTAGTGAATATACTAAAAGCCATGACTGTACACTTTTTAAAAACGGTGAATTGTATAGTATGTGAATTATCTCTCAATAAAATTAGCTAGTTAATTTTTAAACTAGGAGGAAAAAATAATCCCACTACTTAGCTCTAAGCAAACTTGGGCTTGTCAGTTAGCCAGAGCTTCAGTTTCCTCATCTGCAAAATGAGTACAGTAAGTAGTACTTTCCCGTTAGAACAGTAGACTCTTCTGATTATTAAATGTGATAACGAAGGTGTAAACACTTAACATAGTGCCTTGCAGGTAGTAGAAACTAAATA
>NW_017731491.1:1011586-1026273 GCF_001890085.2 Hipposideros armiger | reverse complement strand
CCTCAAATAATTTTTTAATATCTCTCCACAACAGGGAATGAAAATAAAAATTACTCGATCACAGCTACAGCTGAAAATTCAATACTTTGAATTAAGTTATTCAAACACATCCCCTGAACACAAGACATTCCTTCTGGAGCAAAAATCTCATTAGTTACTAATGGGAAGGGGGAGGGGGAGAACCCATCAGGTTACAAATGAACTAGGTAACATGAGTACCTAGCAGGAAATGCATTTCCCATAAAGATTAGAAATAAAAAGTCTCCATCGGGCAGCTTGGCAGAATCTGATGGCAGGGCTTCTCACATTGAGGAACCTAGAATTCTACAGCTGACCCAGAATAGCATTAAATGCTGGAAGTTAAAGAGTGTCAGTTTTGCAAGACTGACCCAAGTTCAAATGAGTCCATACAAGCTGTTGGATTTTGGGTAAATGGACCTCTCCAAGCCTCGGCACCTTAACCTATTAAGTGGGACTAATAATTTCTACCCACTGAGATGGGTATGAAGCTTAATGAGATGGCCTGCTGCTCCTGTTACTGTGACTGACGGGACTCACATCTTTAGTGTTCTCTGCTTCAAGTTCTAGGAAAGAAAAGGCCATAGGATACAATGGAAAGAGCCTAGATCTGACTCATAGGTCCTGCCTTAGGGGTCATGAGCAGGTAAACTTGAGCTTACTTTTAAGGACTCTGGGGTCCTCATCTGTCTGGAGAGGGCAGGATTAAACCAACTCTAAGATCTCTTCCTGCTCTAGGCTCTTGAATGTCACTGAGATTCTAAATAACAGCCCTTAGCCACCCATTTCAGGATTTAACAAGTTACCTGCTAGAAAGTTGTTTCTTTATCTAAAAACCTATGGTTTCTATCTCAGGAGCCAGAGAGTCAGTGACAACCTTAAAGGCAGGTCACCAACTTTTGCAGTCTCAGTCCTTCACACAGAGGCATGAAGTAAGACCTCAATGAATCCTTGTTGAGTGGGATGGATGGATGGATGGGTGGGTGGATGGATGGATGGATGAATTCCAAGGGCCAGCAAAAATGGAGACTGCTTGTTCTCCACTGAGCAAAGTTTAATGCAAGGAGAAAATGCTACCAATTTAAAATAATAATGATATTTCCTTTATCATCTGAACTAAAATCATACTATCAGATGGAATAGTCACTGCCAGTCAAAAGGATGCCTGACCCTGAAAGCCACCTTTGGGTTTTGCTAGAAGAGAGCATTTTGGTCTACAAGAAATGCATGTGTGGCCTAGCGGATGCCACAGACCACAGAAGGAATGCATAAACCCCGAGAAGGACATGTCACTCAACTTCTCTGGCAGGGGTGGCCCAGACATGTCAGCATGAAAGGTAAAATACGGGCCTCCTCATGTAGTTATGCATTGTGGCTGCCCTGAAGTACCCAGCTGAGGAGAGGTCTCAAATCCATCAGGTGGTCTGCTCACCTGCGAGGCCAGGCCCACCCAGGAGCCCCATGGGGGAGGACAGCAGCCATGATGGTTGACCTCAGCAGCAGATGGACTGGTCTGCTGGGGACTTTAGTGATAAAGAAAATAATAATAATCATGCACACACACATATATACTACACAGGGATGCACTTATTGTGCACTGTGTGCTAGATGCTTTGTTAAGCTCTTTCAATATTTTATTATATTTCATCTTAACCATCCTGAGAGGTAGGTGCTATTATTTGAAAGCACAGGCTCAGGAGTCAGACTGCCTGGGTTCAAATCCTAAGTGCCACTTATAAGCTGGATGACCTTCGACAGGGTTATTGAAGCTCTCTGGGCCTCAAGATTCTCATACGTAAAATGGAAATAATCATAGTGACCGTCTCATGAAGCTGTTGTGTGGTATAAATGCATTAATATGTGTAAAATGCTTAAAAGAGGAGCTGGCACAAAGTAAACCCTCAGTAAGTGTTAGCTATTCTTGTCATTCCCATCTAATAGCCGGAGACTAGGGAAAGGTCAGTGGCTTGCCGACGGCCTCACACCTGGTGAGAGGCACAGACAGGGCACAGACACAGGTATGACTCCATAGCAAACATGACCCAACACAGCTGATTCTAGCTCTGCAACCCCCAACCCCCATCCCATTCACACCACAACCCTCTCATCCATGGCAACATGGCCTAGTCTTTCCTGGTACCAATCCAGGCTACGAGGTGCTGAAAGGAAGATACTAAAAGAATGGGGATTCTAACTTATTTCAACTCTGATTTGGCTACTATATATCGAAAAAAAAAATGTGTCTTGGTACAGGGATCTGCCCCTCATCTAAGAGAAAATAGCCCCTATCCAGGCAGGGAGCACCTCTGTATCTGGGCCTTTTTAAAAGAGGTCTTATGTGCTCTCTCTCCTTGAAACCCTGAGAGGAAGGCAAAGCCTGAACTGCCCGATAAACCTGACCTTCAGTTAAGGATAACTGAATACAGAAAATGGGCATAATCGCTGGTAGAGAGGGAGAAACAACATGAGGGCCAACCCAGCAAGAGAGCCTCATGTTCTAAGATGACTAGACTCTGCCCTGGGTCCTGCCGTGCTGCCTGGAAGGTTCTAGGAAGAGTCAGAGCCTGGCCAGGAAAAACATATGCATCGTAGAAACCAAACCATCTGTGATCCAGAATGATCTGGGAGTGGGAAGCTTTGAAGCGTCAACTCAAAATAACCTGTAGTCATGGTTAGTAAACACTTTGGATGTTTGCTATGTGCCAGGACCTGTTCAAAGCCCTTTAGAAATACTATCCCATTTACTCTTCATATCAACAGAGTGAGGTAAGCAGTGTTTATCAGCCTCATTTTACAGATGAGGAAACTGAGATACAGAAAATTCGAATAACCTTTCCCAAGGTCACATAAGCAGTCTAGCTTCGGAGCCCATAGTCTTTATCAGCGTTTTCAAAGCTGTTTGTCCAACCCACACCAAGAAACACATCCTACGTCAGGACCCATTCTACATCACACATTTATACATGATTGAAACAAAGTTTTAAACAGAGTAATATTCACCATTACCATGTGCAATGCACTCCAGATGTTTTCTATCCTATGCCATCCCATTTGAAAAATACATCATTCAACAAATATGTACGGAATACCTCATATGCGTTGGACACTGTTCTAGGCTTTGGGGCTAAGTCAGTGGATGAAACAGACAAAAATCCTTACCCTCTTGGAGCTTGCGTTTTACTGGAGAAAAAGATGAATAAGATCCACATGCAAAATTATACCATCCGAGGTGGTAATTTGGTGAGTGAGATGGAGAAAAGGAAGCAGGGACAGCCAAGGGTAGCCAAGGAAGGCCTGACCATGCTTTCATGACTCACCACACTAATTTCAGTGGGCTGTTACCCACAGTGTGAAAACACCTGCCCTTAATCCCTCTGCTCTAGTGACTCTCTGTATGTCTTCAGGCTCTTTCTCCTAAATTGTATGCCCATGTGCACATGTATGTGACCATGCTCTTTCTCCTAAATTGTATGCCCATGTGCACATGCATGTGACCATGTGCACATGTGTGCACATGTATAGGAGTGTGTGGATGTGTGTGCATACATGTATGCACGTGCATGTCCACCACCCATTCACTTCATCACTGGGGAGGTTTTGGAGACAGGCGGCAGGGTGCCCATATGCAGCCCTGCTACAAAGCTTGCCCTGCAAAGAGGTCCTGGAATGGGGCCGGACATACAGCCTGGTCACCGCTGGCCAAAGCCATGAATGCCAACCATGTGCTTTGGCTGGAGTCTGCAGTCCAGGAAAAAGAGAATCTTTTTTATCATTGATCCACCCAGAGGGGGCACCTTTTGCAAATTGTTAGACGAGAGGGAACAGTAGTTCCTAATTGGCATCAAGATGCTCTAGGTGCTACAATGCCCTTAAGAAGAGAGGAGACAGCTCACAGAAATAAAAGTCACTCCCTGGGGGAAATCCAGTGCATTAGGCACACCTGGCAAAGTGATTGATGTGGGCCTGAGAGGAGATGGGATTGGAGCCAGCTCTGAAGCACATCTGGGCCACTCGGGCAGCCTCCATTTGGAACTTGGCACTAGAAATCTTCAGACTCTTCCTTTAAGTTAAAGGGGCACATAAAAAATGTTACTAGCATGGGTGGCAAAAGCATGACCTATGGGAAAAGCAGCCAATTTCTTCTAATGAATAAGTGTAATTGATCATAACAGATGACTGGATGGACCTTCCAAATGTGCTTTTAGCAAAGTAGACAGTTTTTCATTCAAATGCAAACTTACCCAGATAAGATCTAATAATGGAGATTTTGGAACAATCCCAGCATCAGTGATTTCTTTTTTTTTTTTTTTCTTCCTTCACTTAGCAGGAAAGCATATGATGTTTCCGGTCACAGCTTAAACTACCCAGACGCCAAGTTATGCTTTCTCTATGGCTGAGGAGACGCTGATACTCCCTTGGGCAGCAAAGGGGTAGTCACAGGCCACCCCACATTGCTGTCCTTTCCTCCTTAGCCCCATTCCCATGTCCTGATCTATGAGGAGCTGGGTGGCTGGGAGACAGCCTGTTCAATGCAATCATCCATTTGTTCAAGAAATATTTATTGAGCACTTACTATGTGCAAGGCACCATGCTGACCACTACAAGTGGATTCAAAGATGACTAAGACCAGGTCTAGTTCTTAGAAGAGGGGGCAAATGTGAGGAGAAACAACAAATGACAGGAAGTCCAAATAGAGGTCTCAGCTCTCTCCAACCAAGCACTTAATCTTTCTGAGCTTCAGTTTACTCCTTTATCAAATGAAGGCACTGCATTAGACATGATCACTGGGCACTAGGCCAGCTTGAAGACTCTATGGTTCTAAGCCTTCCCTTCCCACTCAGGCTCCTAGGCTCCTCCTAGGAAGCTGACAGATCAAGTGCAGCCTTGTAGGAAGGGGACCAGTCAGCAAAGGCCGGAGGCAGTGAGGAAAATGTACGTTTTCCCAAACGAGAGCCTGTTTCAATTTGGCCCAAACGCCGAAACAAGCTGGAGAAAATGAGAGATAAGTTCAGAAAATTCAGTGGAAGATTTAGACTTCCATATCAAGGAATCCAGGGGAAACGGGGGCCACTGGAGTTTGTGCCCAGGGTACTATCAGTACAGGCGCATGGTGCGGGCCCAAAGGAATCTGGCCGACCTGTGGAGGATGGGTTGGTTGCAAGGGGCCAGAACCGATAATGTTGCAATAGTCAGAGCAGAAAGGCTGAGGCCTCAGCGCAAGATTCCCTCCATGGTCTAGCCAAGCGCATCGTTCCATCACCTTCCTGCCATCGCCATAATGCTTATTTTCATAAATTCGCCTAAGCTGAAATCTTTAAGATTGCACTATCTTTTTTTTTAAGTTCCACAAGTGTCTTGAGGGTAAGCACGTAAATCTTATCTCCCTTCAAACCAGAAGGCTGAGGTTAAACAGGACCAAAGTGTGCCAGGGATGGGGGGGGTGCAGGAGGCGGCCAGCAGTGCCCCGGGATGCGCGAGGGCTAGGATCTAGAGAAGGGTGAGCCTACCTGCAGAGCAGCCGTCTTCGTGGTCCGAACTGTTGCGGCTGCAGTCACTGCCTCTCTCCGGCGAGCTGTGACTGGGTGAGTCTCGCTCCGGCACCCTCAAGAACCTCTTGCGCCGCCACGGTGGGAGGTGCTCGCGGGCCCCGCGCCGTGGGGGCTCATCCACTGCTAGAGGCGAGCCCCTCCCGTCCTTGGCCTCCGACTCCAACTGCTCTAGGTCTCGGCTCTGGCGCTGCTGCCGCCGGCCCCCAGGGATCAGGTTCATCCAGCGATGGGGGCTGCACGCCCGCGCCGGCTTTTCGGACTCATCGCGAGTCCCGAACCGGCAGGGGGCCACGAGCAAGTGGCCTAGGACGAATTTCTCATTCAAATCCACCATCTCGAAGTCGTGGTCACTGCTGTCGCCCCCATCGTCCGCCCCGGAGGCGTCCGGCTCGCCCTCCTCCGAGCCCCGCCCCGCGCGGGTCCCAGAGGACCGCTCCTCTCCCGGGGTGCTGGGAATTGTGCCATCGTGACCGGGGGGTGCACAGTCTTCCCGGGGCCTGAAGAGGAGGCGAGGCTGCAGCAGCTGGTGGTGGATCGCGGCGGTCAAGCTGCGCACGGCTCCCCCGGCCCCCGCCGCCCCGGGCCAGGTGGGAAGGTCCATGCACACGTACGGAGAAGTCTCGGCCTTGGCGGCCACCTCTGGGTCAAGACGCGCGAGACCCAGGGGGTCTCCGCCGCCGCCTGCTGAGCCTTCCTCCTCACGCGGTGGCTGCGCCGACTCCGGCGCTACAGGCGCCGGTTCCTCTGCCGAAGCTTCCCGGCGCCCGCAGCCGAGCTCCGGCTTCTCCCCGGCCAGGGCCGCCTGCAGGTAGAAGACTTTAAACTTCTCCTCTGCCAACACCTGTTGCAGCCGCTTTAGGTTCAGCTTGCAGCGCTCCAGCTCCTGCTCCATGTCTAGCACCGAGTCCAGCCGCATGACTGGCGCCTCCTCCCCGGGGAACTCGGCCTGCCAGTGGCGCTCAAAGTCCTGAGGGTCCCACATGCCGGGCGCCCCTTCGGGACTCCAGGGCCCAGCTCCTCGGCGCGCAGCGAGCTGGGGTCGTGCTGGTTCTTTCCCAGAAGCCCCGCGCTGGCGCAGTAGCCTGTCCTCCACTTCAGCCCCCGAAGAGAATGAGAGAAAAAATAAAGTTTTTCCCCTTCCGCCCTCGTGCTTTTTTTTTTTTTCCCTTCTTCTTGGTTTCGCCTCCCTGACGTAAGAGGCTACCCGCAGCGGAGGCGGGCGTCTAGGGGCCCTGGGTCCGCCCGGAGCAGGACCCGCTGAGCCAGCCGGGTCTGCAGCTCCTACTACCGGGCCGGGTGCCCCGCGGGCTCCCGCGTCTGTAGAGCCGCGGCGGGGGCGGAGCCTCGGTGGCGCCCGGCCAAGGCCCTGCAGGCGCGCCTTGGAGCTGCGCTGGCGGCGGGGAGCCTGGGAGAGGGCGGCGGAGGGGCGGGCCTGCGTGCAGTCAACCCCCGGAGCTGGCCGCTGTAGGCCCTGCTGGCTCCTTCCTGGCCAGTCGGGCTGCGCAGCTCCGCCGCAGAGCGGGCTCCCTGCACCAGAGCGCGGGGCCGCGCGGCCCTGAGAAGCTGGAGCCCCCGTGAGGGAGCGCGCGGGGGCGCATGGGCCCCGGGCCAACCTTCCTCCAGCCGGCTCTCCGCTGCCTCCCCTACCCAGGGTCAGGGCGACGCCTTGGACCAAGAAGAAAAGGTCGGGGAGAGGCGATGTGGCGCGGCGGCGAGGGCAAGTGTGGAAGGAAGAGGTCGGCTGACCCTCAGGGTTTGTCCCTCGCCGAGATTTATTGAGCACTTTGAACTAACTTGATCAAAATCATGGAGCTATTTAATCCAAAGATGAGGATAAAACTTTGGGTTTTCTGGTTCCCTTTAAAGCCTTCTCTCCACTGCTCACTAGAGCTTTTCAGGGGGAAAAATAAAGTTTGACAGCTCCAAATGGCTATGCTTAGAGGCCCCTGTGATATACTCCCGTGTGACTGAATTAAAGCATGACAATAGGTGCCTTAGATATTTGGGTGTCTAAGAGGACCCTCCAGTCCACTTCCTCTTTGTGGCCTCAACAGTTCACCTAAGAAGGAAAAGAAAGGAGGAGCTGGGTACAGGCACCTGGGCTGGCCCTCCGGGTGGGGTGATGGGGGACTCCCTCTTCACCATCCACTCCACACCTGGCTGCACCACACTTCTCCCCTCCACTCCACACCTGGCTGCACCACACTTCTCCGGGGTGTTGGGTGAGGTCCTATTGTCTGCAGAGAGAGGTTCTGATAATTTGGCTTGTGCTAGCCGCAAGGGGAGACCTTGTCCTTGATTCACATTTCCTTCATTTTAAGGATGAGGAAATTGATACTCTAAGAAACTAAGTGATTTGACCGCTGGAAATTCATCGCTGTCCTCAATGCCCTTTGGGGACTAAAGCTAACCCAGCCACCTTTTCTCTCCAGCTCCCTGCCACTTGCCTCTCACCTGAACCGTTTGAACAGACCACCTTGCTCCAGTTTGCTTTCAATCCCTTTCAATCCATTCCTCAAGGCGGATATTGGGAAGCTACCAGGAAGATCTTAACCACAAATGAGATCGTGCCATGCTTTTGCTCCAAACCCTTCAGTGATTCCCCATCACCTACAGGATGGAGCCCAGACTCCTCTGCATGACACAGGAGGTCCTCCCACATTGGGTCTCTACCAACTTCTCTGCCTTCCACCTGTGCATTAATTAGCCTTACCAACTTCATGCTGTCCCACAAAGATGCCTCACTCTTGATGAGTGCCTTTTCCTTGGAACACCTCTTCCTGCACATGGGCACAACTCCCTGCTGCCCTGGGGGATTCTAATCCTCCTTTAAGACCCAGCTAAAGCACCCCTACCTTTCTGGCCCCTCTCCCTCTTCTTTATGTCTTTATCTTGTACATGTCTTTATCTTTGCCCTTGTCCCATTTTCTTATAATTATTAGTGACATCTTTTGTTTCCCCTACTTTCAGGACCCCTCAAGGGCAGGGATTGTGTCTTCCATTTTTGTGTTCCTGTTGCTTCTTGCAGAATGTGATAGATAAATGATTGTTGAATGAAGGAAATGAATGAATGAATGAATGAATGAATGAATGAATGAATGAATGAACAGACAAATGAAGGAATTCCCCATCCTGCAATTCCTACTTGGCTTCTCCAACTGAGAATCACTCCAGACAGGGAGCAGGTTTGCTTCCCACAGCGGCTTCTCAACTCCAGAATTTCTTTCCTTGACAAAGTCTGTGTTTACTCATTTTCCCAATATCCCTTCTTCTTTTTTTTTTTTTTTAAATTTGTTGTGCCACTGGTATGACTCATCACAGTGTTTGTCTTTTCACCTGACTGCTATGGGGGAATGGATATATTTTAAGATACATTAATTGAGTATTCCCCAGCTTGTGTAATTTCTCAATTCTTCACCTAGTTCCTCAAACATTCTCTCCCACCTTATCTTCATATTTTGAAGAGACCGACCCAGCCTCCCCAGAGGCCACCACAATCTCCTTTGTCCACTGGGAAGGACTGAGGAGCTCCCAGCCTACAGCAGCTAATGCAGGGTATTTCATTAAGCCAAGTCAACAAGCACCTTGGCCTCTGTTACAATTTCTTCGGAATGAGGAAGGGCAACACAGCAGGGATGGATGGCTTCAGTCAACAGCATATTGATTGGAAGATGTTTCAATGTGTATATTTAAACACACACACACACACACACACATACACACACACACACACACACAATAAGTTACTATAAGCATCAATCTCTGAATATGTAAGTTCCTTGGGAGGATAGTTTCAACTCTGTCCTTTAATTAAAGCAGCAGTATGATTCCCTTTTGGTCCAAGGAAGTTGTTACCAATACCACTAATTTTTTCCACGAGGACCAATATAGCTGGAAATGCCAGCATATATCTTCTGTAAACAGATCCCAGGAGCAAACTTCATTGTATTTAGCTGGTGGATAGTTCAGTTTTATTACTTGGCTTTGGGTCATCATGAGGGCAGAGATAGAGTGGCTGACATTTATTGAGTCCACACTTCTAGTTGCCAGACATCTTTGATTGCATCTAATTCCTCATAACAACCCTGTAAAGAAGGTATTATTGTTGTCACTTCAGAAAGAGAGAGAAATGAAAGACCAAAGAGGTTCGAGGTCACTCACACAGTCAATCTGCTGGATTCTAAAGTCCAGTAGCTTTGTAAAGACTTGGCCCAGGCATGTCTGCCATTAGCATTTATTCATTCAGTTCAATAAATATTTGTTGAGCACCTACTAGGTGCCAGGGCCTGGAAAATAAAGTTTAAACTTTGTAGCCTGGAATATCAGAATCTTCACAATGGGTCCTCTAACTTCAGCCTACTTCTCCAACCTCATTTCCTGAATTTATTCTCTTTGCTGCACCCATTCAGCTCCCTAATCTGAGTCACCCTCTGAGCAGATGCCTTTTTTTTTTTTAAGATTTTTTTATTGGGGAATTGGGGGGATGGGAACAGTGCTGGGGAATTGGGGAAAGGGGAACAGACAAGTTGCTGTCGTTTTTTGTTCTTCAATCTAGTTGTGGAGGATGTTGCTTCACTGGCCCAAGTTGGCACCATCATTGCGCTCTTCTCTGGCGAGGCAGATCAGTCGCCGGCTTCTGGACGGCCGCTCACTGCGGCTGCTGGCCGCTCACACTGGCTGCTGGCCACACACGGTAGCTGCTGGCCACACACGGTAGCCATGGCAATCCACTGCCACAGGGACTGCAGCCCACGCCGTCGCCGGCGACTCACGGCACCCCAGCTCCAGGTTGAGCTGTTGTTCAGCCATCTTAGCTGTAGAGGGCAGTGTCACTGGCCCTCATATGTGGGATCCGAACCGGGGCCCTCTGGCATCCCAAGCCAGTTCTTAACCATCGCGCCACTCGGCCGGCCCGAGCAGATGCCTTTTATAGTCCCATGCCATCTTGGATTTCTGCTGCTGCTATAGTGGACGGTTACCATAGGTTGCCAGGGTCTCACATCAAGTGCCAACCCCTACTACTCTCCACTTTTCTGCACCAGGGTTTTTCTCAGTCACAGAGCTCTCAAGGGCATCCCAGGTGGAAGTTTCTATGGGGGAAATTAACACCCCTAGGCGTATTTCATGGCCAGTGAAATTGGGAGCTGGTTAATAAGTGCCCCAAGTGCCTGTCTTTGAAGGGCATTTCTGAGGCATACTCTGCATGGTTGCTCCAGTGGTCTCCAAAGGGAGTGAGCCCAGCTGTTCACAGTGGTAGCCAATCGAAAATGAGCTCTCTATTGGCTTTCCCTTCTTGTCTGTCTCCCTTGCTCCTGCTTCTTAGGATAACATCCTGACAAAAATATGTGCAGTAGGTCCTAGTGTCAGTCCCTGCTTTCCTCCGCTGGCTCCCCGACCTCCATTCTCCCTGTGCCCTCTTTGATACAGCCACACAAGATGCTTCAGCATTCTCTCTGTTATTCCTTGGTCTCTTATGTCTTCTGTTGCCACGCTGCCTCCTCCTTTACCTGGTGAGATCCTTTTTGCCTGTCAAACCCTAGCTCTCACCTATGTCTTGCTCTCTGAAGCCTTGTCTTCCCCAGGTCCAGATAGGCATGCTTCTCTACAGAGGGATTTGCCTTGGTCTCAGCACTGGGCATACCACACTGGAATTCATTCCACGGCTTTTTGAGGAAATCCTGGCTCCCGCCAGCTGGCATCTCTTACGTCTCCAACTGCCACAGCCCCTAAATATGGTGCCAAACAGAGTCAGTGCTTAGTACGTGTCCATTGAGAGAATGAATGAATGAATGGTGAATGAGTGAATGACTAGTACTCCACCTGAACTCTTTAGACCTTACCTTCATCCCATTTTAAAGTAGGACTACCCTTACCCAAAGGAAGAGTGGTGGGAAGACAACTCTGAGGTGATGCTGCCAGGAGCTCTGCTTTTTAAAAAGTTTCTTTAGATGAACAAGCAGCCTCTGTGGAAATATAAATTTTCACTGTCAGTGATTCACACTTCAGTGTGAACTGCCTTCTCCCTTGCTTTCTTCAGGGTTATCTGAAGTTAGCATGAAAGGGCTGGGAGTTTGGAGGAGGGAGGAGAATGGAAATAGTGGAGCCAGAAGAAGGAGCATAGCCTGGAAAAGCCTGGGCAAGGGTGGGGCCTGCAATTTTGAGTGCTGAAGGTGTGAACACAGAAAAAATGGACCCTTCCTTTGAGTACCTTTTCCGCTAGGCTTGTTTCCTCGAATGCAAGAGTTTTCCTGACTCCAAATTAGAATAACCTGAGGGGGGCTGGCCAAGTGGCTCAGTTGGTTAAGAGCTCGCTCAAGAGTGCGAGCTCTGAGCCTGCCGAGTGGCACGTTGGTTAAAAGCTGGCGTGGGATGCCAGCTCTGAGCAGCAGGGACCCAGTTCGGATCCCACATGAGGGCCAGTGACACTGCCCTCTACAGCTAACATGGTGAACAACAGCTCGACCTGGATCTGGGCTGCCATGAATCTCTGGCAACGGCATAGGCTGCAACCCCTGCTGCAGTGGGCTGCCATAAGCTACCATGTGTGTGGCCGGCAGCCAGCGTGAGTGGCTGGTAACCGGTGTGAGCTGCCAAGAGCTGCCGTGACTGGCCGTCCAGAGGCTGGCGACTGATCTGCCTCGCCCGGGAAGAGCGCAATGATAATACCAACATGGGCCAGGAAGCAACGTCCTCCACAACTAGACTGAAGAACAAAAGGACAGCAACTTGTCTGTTCCCCTTCCCCCAATTCCCCAATAGAAATCTTTAAAAAAAAGAGAGTGCGAGCTCTGAGCAACAGGGACACTGGTTCAATTCCTGGCCTGAGCTGAGCTGCCGCTGAGCCACCAACAGGTGGCAGGATGGCTCAGCTAAAAAAAAAAGGGTAGAATAACCTGAGGGTTATTAAGACTGTCCAATCTTCAATTTCCTCCAACACCAATTCATTTAGAATCTCAGGAATGGGATTAATAAATTAAATATTATTTAAAAATTAATAAAAATCAATATTTTATTAATTTCTTTGCTTTATTGAGATATAATACAATACATTCATTTGTTTTAAATATGCAGTTTGATAAATTTTGGTAATTGCAAGCAGTCACGTAATCTCCACAATAAACAAGATATGAAATAGCTCTATCACCCTGAAAAGTTCCCTCCTGCCCTTTTGCAGTCAATCCCTTTTCCTGACTCCCAGTCTCAAGCAACCATAGTTTCCTATAATTTCTGTCACTATAGTTTTGCCTCTTCTAGAATTTTCTATGAATGAATGTAGTCTTTGGTATTTGACTGAGTGCTGAAACTTAGCATAATGGTTTTGAGTTTCATCTATGTTATGTGTATTTACAATATATTTTCTTCCTTCCCACCCTTCTCCCCACAAAGTCAAGAATAGGCATTTTAATGTACTTTATCACATTCATCCTTCATCCTAGTTCTGTGACAAAAGTATTATCATTGTTTTGTGGATAAATAAATTATGGTTTGATGAGATTAGGAGAATTTGTAAAGTGTACATAATTCTTTCCTTTTTATAGTTGAATAGCATTTCATACTACGAATATACCCCTATTATTTATCCGTTCTCCATTTGATGGACATTTGGGTTGTCTTTGTGCGGACTTAAGTTTTCATTTCATTATTCCATTTTAGAGGGTGTGTAATGGTATCTCATTGTGGTTTTAATTTGCATTTCCCTGATGACTGGTGATGTATAACGTCTTTTCATGTGCTTATTGGCCATTTGTATATCTTCTTTGTGAAGGCTCTGTACAAATCTTTTGTTCATTTTTATATTGGACGTTTTTCTTATAATTGAGTTGAATAGCTCCTTATATTCTTTAGTCAAGCCTTTTGTCAGATATATGTTTTGCAAATACGTTTCTCCTAATCTGTGGCTTGCCTTTTCATTTTCTTATCAGTAGTTTTTGAACAGTGAACATTTTTTATTTTGCTGAAGTCCATTTTATTACTTCTTTTTTAATAGTTTTTACTTTTCGTGTTCTGTTTAAGGAATCTTTGCATAACCCAATGTCACAAAGATTTCTCCTATGTTCTTTTCTAGACATTTAATAGTTTTTTTCCATATGGGTATCCAGTTGTTGAAGCACCAAATTACTTTGGCAACTTTATGAAAAATTCAACTGATCATGTAAGTGTGAATCTATTTCTAGACCTTATTCTGTTCCATTGATGCATATTTCTGTTCTCATGGCAATACCACTTGTTTTGATTACTGTGGTTTTATAGGTCTTAAATCAGATAATGTAAGTACTCTTACATTTTGTTAAAAATTTGTTTTGTTCTGTTCTAGATCCCTTGCCTATGACATAAATTTTAAAATCAGCCTGCCAATTTTTCAGAAAAGTTTGTTTGATGCTGATTTGATACACGTATATATTGAGAAATGATTACCACAATACGGTTAGTTAACACACCCATCATCACTTTACAGAGTTACCATTTTTTTCATGGTGAGAACATTTAAATTGTGTTGGGAAAACTGCATCATCGCATGCATAAGAATGAAATTGGACCTCTATCTTACACTACTCACAAAAGTGAAATGGGTTAAAACTTAAATGTTAGACCTGAAACCATAAAACTCCTAGAAGAAAACATAGGGATAAAGCTCCTTGACACTGGTCTTGGCAACTGTTTTTTGGATATGATACCAAAAGCTTAAGCAACAAAAAGTAAATATAAATAAGTGGGAATACATCAAACTAAAAAGCTTCTGAAAAAAAAAATCAATAAAATGAGAAGGCAACCTACGGAATGGGAGAAAATATTTGCAAACCACATGTCTAATAAGGAATTAATATCCAAAATACATAAGAACCTCATACAACTCAATAACAACACAACAAATAATCCAATTAAGAAATGGGCAGAGGACCTGAATAGATATTCTTCCAAAGAAGATATTCAAATGGTCAATAGGTACATGAAAAGGTGCTCAGCATCACTAAGCATCAGAAAAATACAAATCAAAACCAAAATGAGGTCCAGCCGAGTGGCGTGTTGGTTAAGAGCTGGCTTGGGATGCCAGAGGGCCCCGGTTCGGATCCCACATATGAGGGCCAGTGACACTGCCCTCTACAGCTAAGATGCTGAACA
>NW_017731491.1:973711-1010411 GCF_001890085.2 Hipposideros armiger | reverse complement strand
AGCCCATGGCAACCCACAGCAGCAGGGGCTGCAGCCTACGCAGTCGCCGGTGACTCACGGCAGCCCAGCTCCAGGTTGAGCTGTTGTTCAGCATCTTAGCTGTAGAGGGCAGTGTCACTGGAGGGATCCGAACCGGGTCCTCTGGCGTCCCAAGCCAGCTCTTAACCAACGCGCCACTCGGCCGGCCCCCTAGCTATGTATCTTCTTGTGATGTTAGTAGCCATCGGTGATAATTGCAAATGATGTGATGCCATCATTCCTTCTTCATTTAGTAGCTGGCAAATGTCTATAAAGAGAAACTTCCCCTCATCAACTATTTGGTTACCCAGAAGTACAGTTCATAAAGGAATCACATGATTACCTTCGTCTCAAATTTTTTAAAAATAATGAGTCCTTGAAAGGTAACCAATGAGGTTTTCTTTTGTTTTGAATTGTTTTTAGTATAATGATAATTTCAGGGATTTAAATATATTTATGCATTTTGTTCCCCTGTAATTATTACCTTTGTTCCTTCTTTGGTCAATGGGACCCTCTTCAAGTTGGTTTTTCGAAGTCTTTTGACATCCAACTAATGAATGGTCTTTGATAGCTTTCCTGGTTTTTTGTTTGACAAGGTGTTCCAGGCTTATCTAAAATATTTCCTGTTCCAGAAATAAAATCAGATATTTTTCCAAAGAATCCTGGCTCCTTTTAGTGGGTAATGGCATTTAGAGACCTCAATCAGGATAGTAGAGCTGTTTATTTCTATTGAGTTGGTCATTATTTATATGTCTTTTCATTAGAAAAAGCTAGGAAATATATACACTACTCGTGACATAGTTTAAATATATATTTAATATGTTTTGACAAAATTTTTACTTAATCTCATAGGTCTCACTTTCCCCTTCTTCTTTTTCTCCTCCGAAAAAGAGTTCCTGTTCTCAATAATACTAATTTGATTACTCATACAACAGCCTCATGGGATTTGTCATTAATTTGCATGTCATCTATGCCCAGACACCGTGCCAATCCTCTCTGTGTCATTCTAAATTTAGTGTATGTGCTGCCAACGTGAGAACAAACTTTATAATCATTGCCAATCTGAAATGTGAAAAATTGTCTCGTTCTTTATTTTTTTATTTATTTTTTTTACGGAGCCAACTTCTTTATATATATTATATTTTCATTAATAAATAGATTTTCTTTATCTCATTCTAGTTTTATTTTGCATTTTTTGGTAATTAATGAGGCTGAGGGTGTGTCTTTTTATTTGAGGCAAGTCCCTGGTGTAAGCCTTTCCCCCAAAATTGTGGGTATTCTCCAACAGAATTTCCCAAACTTCAGTCATCTGCATAGTATGTTTTTTCCTAATCAACAATTCACCCATGCTATTATTTACTGAATATGTTTTTAGTTACTAAGCCCCCTCCTAAACAGTCCTATATGAGCATAATAAACATTTAACAGATTTGGTGTCTATGAAGGTCTGACAATTAAGTTCATGAGCTCATCCTAGAAAAAGTGCTACATACCTCATTGCTGAATATCACTATGGTCATCTTTGAAGTACTTCGCTTGGGAAGCTATGCGCCGATGCCAGCACCTAGTCCATGCATTAAAGCAATTTTGGAACTCTTTTTCTGGAATGGCCATCAGAGCTGTCGTCGTATTACCCCCTTGATGTCCTGAATGTCATCAAAATGTCTTCCTTTCAATATTTCCTTTATTTTTGGGTAAAGAAAGAAGTCATTGGGGGCCAGATCAGGTGAGTACGGAGTGTGTTCCAATACAGTTATTTGTTTAGTGCTAAAAACTTCCTCACAGACAGTGCCGTGTGAGCTGGTGCATTGTCGTGATGCAAGAGCCATGAATTGTCGGCAGAAAGTTCAGGTCGTCTAACTTTTTCATGCAGCTTTTACAGCACTTCCAAATAGTAAACTTGGTTAACTGTCCAGTTGGTATAAATTCATAATGAATAATCCCTCTGATATCAAAAAAAGGTTAGCAACATTGTTGCAACAAGTTCACAAACTTAATTGTCATAACTTAAGTAGTTATATACTTCCCTAGTACACAGTAACATAAATACATTACTCTTAAAGTAAAAAAAATGGGCACCACCTGTGGCGCGAGTACCACGCTCTGGGAGCCACTACCCTACAGGTTTTGACATCCTGTGACTGAAATGGAATGACCGATGTCAGTCATTGCCCCATGTCAACATATCTTTCAGAAGAAAGATTGTGTTGTGAGGAAAGCCAAATCAAACACCTGCCCTCATTTGGTGCTACAGGCAGCTGCACAATGACAATAATGTGTTTTACCACTTGATGTGGAGAAGAGTACCTTGGACTTGATTTGCATTGTTGCTGTGAGCCAGCTGGGTGTCTTGGGGAAACACATTGCCACACAAGCCCTCAGTTTCCTCATTCGTAAAATGGGGAAGTTGGAGTAAGTGATTTGAGGTCTCTTCCAGGTTTGAAGGCAAGCTTTGTAACTCTTCCATTTTTTTTTTTTTTAAGATTTTTATTGGGGAATTGGGGGAGGGGAACAGTGTTGGGGAATCAGGAAAGGGGAAAAGACAAGTTGCTGTCCTTTTGTTCTTCAGTCTAGTTGTGGAGGATGTCGCTTCACTGGCCCCTGTTGATATTATCATTGTGCTCTTCCCGGATGAGGCAGTCACCGGCCATTGGACAGCCACTCACAGAGGCTCACGAAAGCTCATGCCCGCTGCTGGCCAGCCCCACTGCAGCCTATACAGTCGCCAGCAACTCATGGCAGCCCAGCTCCAGGTTGAACTGTTGTTCACCATCTTAGCTGTAGAGGGCGCAGCATCACTGGCCCTCATGTGGGATCCGAACCAGGGCCCTGCTTCTCAGAGCTGGCGTCCCAAGCCAACTCCTAACCAACGCGCCACTCGGCCGGCCCAAATAAGTCTTCCATTTTTGTGCAGAGATTTCCTCATTTAGAAGTAAGAACAGTGCTTCCTGACAGCCATTCCTTTTCTCCCTTCTGGGTTCCCGGGTCAGGACTGGTGGTGGGTGGGCTCAGTCCATGCCAGCAAGCTTCTCTCTGGTGTCATTGACAGAAGACTCACACCCAAGGAGCTAACCAGCTCCTAAGCTGAAGAGTTAAAGCAGCCATGCCCAGATCCTAGAGGAACCGAGATTAGGGCAGTGCAAACTGTGTGATAGTCACAAGAGGGGCTTGCCATCAGGGCAGGGGCAGAGCCCAGCAGGAAAGGGCACTCTGAAGTCCAGGAAAGGCAATTCACTGAACCCTGAAGCCCAGGGCATGTCCTGCTTCCAACAGGAGGGTCCAGATTGGTGAGGACCAGGAATGTGTGTGTGTGTGTGCGCGCGCGCGTGTGTGTCTTCGAGAGAAACAGAAAAGCACAGTGATTACGAACCAGGCAACCTGAACTTGACTATCACCCTTGCTCCTTACTAGCTATGTAGCCTTGGACAAGTCACTTAAAGACTTGTGCCTCAGTTTCCTCATCTGCAAAATAAAGATCATAACATTACAAACTTCGTAAGATAGTGAGAAGGACTGAAAGAGTTAACACATGAAAAACAGAGTGGGCATAAACGTCAGTTTCTATGTGTCTAAGAGAGAGAGGAAGAAAGGAAAGGAGGGAAGGAGAAAAGCAGGTTAATCAAAGCTGTTTCTCCAGTTAGGCAGGGGGAATGGGGACAGGAATGATTTCCGGCTCTGAGTTCGGGAAGAAAATGGGATACTCAGAGGTGAGCTTTTCTCACAAAGCAAAGGCTAACCACGGTATTTTGTTACTCAGGGCAGAGAACGTGTCTTGCTAAGAAAAACAACACATTGTTCAATGGCATGTGTACCTCGTGTTATCTGTTTGAAGAAGCCAAATTACCAGCGATAGTATCTTCTGTGGAGACTGACATGCAGCTCAGAAGAGTGCGAACTGTATTTAATTTGCAGGGACCATCTGAGCTACCATAGGGTGTGTCACCTAGAAAAGCAACAGATAGATCTGTGGAACGTGACATTTGCTCAGACAGTTACAAGTGCAGAGAAACCCCTAAACTGCTCTGGACAGTGGGTCAGGTAACCTGCTTGGTGCTCTAAACGGTTAGTGCTGGGGCCACCTAAGCAACCCCAGGATCAAACAATGCTCTTGACCCAGTGTTGATAATCCCTTGCAGATGCCATGCCCAATGAAAATGCGGCCCCAAAGGAAGTAGTTTCTTCTTCACACCAGAACAAAAAAATCCCTAATAATTTCCTTGAAGCAGAATGTGTGTGTGTGTGTGCGCGCGCGCGCTCTGTCCAGAGAGATGACCTTCCTTTTGATCCTTTTACTTAAATGCTGGGAGAAGTTTGAATCCTGCACAAATTTCACCAATTTCAACTGGGAGTTGTTGCTGCTGCGGGTCATCGTCCTCAGGGAGTGACTGCCACCCTTGGAATGAAGAGTCACATGACCCCAGAGTCAGTGTGAAAGATCCAAAGGTCATCATGAAGTCCTTCTATACCTTCCTAATATTTCTCCTACTTGCTGACTAGCAACTGACTTCCTTAAACTAGCCCATGCCTTATGTTCTACAACAAGAGGCACCAAGCTTCTTCTCTAAAGGGCCAGAGAGTAAATATTTTAGGATTTGTGGGCCATATAGTCTCTGTCTCCACCTCTCAACATTCCTCTGGTAGCTAGAAAGCAGCCACAGATAATATATACATGAAAGAGCATAGTTGTGTTTCAATAAAGTTTTATTTATAAAAGCAGGAGCCTGACTTGGCCCATTGGCCAGGAGGTTGCCAATCTCTTGTTCTATTTACAGAGAAGGGCGGTGAGGTGGGGCAGGGAGAGCTGACATTGATAGGGTATATATGACATGCCAGGCACTGGGCTAGCACCTTTGATACACGGTGTTTCGTTTAGTCCTCACAAAATGCACTGTATGGAAGGGACGATCAATATCCCCATTTTATAGCCAAGGAAACTGAGGCTCAGACAGACAAAGTGTGTTGCTTGAGGTTGGTCAGCGGATGCTGGCAGGATCTGAACTCAGGTATGTGACGTTCCAAAGGCTGTGCTCTTTCTGCAGACACAAGAACCTGTGGGATGCTGGGGCTAGAGGGGCCTCAAGGCTCACCGAATCCTCCCTTTACAGAGAGAAAATGGGAATCCAAGGGGAGATCAGACTGACAAACTTGTCTTCTTTCTCCAGTTGATACAGGGATAAGCCCTAATCTGCCATCACCTGGAACACAGCATCCCCCCTTCTGAATAAGTAGTTTTCAGCAGGGACTCCCACTCCCTTGGGGCAAATACCAAGCTTCCTCCTTCCATGCTTCACATTCTCCCGCCCTTATCTTCTGTTGAACATCTAGTAATATGTGTTGACGAAAAACCTCCAGCCTAAGAGAAAACTTATAAGAGTTTATTTGAGCCAAACTGTCAACAATTGCCGGGAAGCAAAATCTCAACAGATTGAGAAAATGCTCCAAAGAATGGCAGATTTATAGCTTATTTTATACATAAAATCAAAGGAGGAAGGTTACGTGAAATCCACTGACGATTGATTAAGGGGGTGGGAGAAAGCAAAGCGGGGATTGGATAAAAGTAAATTGGAGAGACAGGTACTTCTTTTACGTAGGTGGGTGCAGAATAGCTAACAGTTCGCTTTTTACAGCACTTAGAGTTGGCAATCAGGAGATAAGCATAATAATGAGGAATTTTGCAGCTTCCAGCTCTGGTCCTGAAAAGGATTACTGACATTCCTAAGATGTTATCTTAGGTACAGGAAGACATCAAACTGAAAGGCACAGATTAACTTTATAAGGAAGCTGAAGATGTGACTTCCAGCCATGGCCCACTTGGTTAAAAACATTTTTTGTGTGTTCACGCCATCTTATTTTCAGTCTCCTGAGCTTGTCAGGTTTAACCTGTGGCCCCTTTTCCATCCACACACGTCACAGAAACAGCTAACAATTGTTTGCTCATTGGAAGACCTATATTTATTGTGGCAATGATTATGTTTGAATTAGCTGGACAACTTTATGTTGCAAATAACTAACTCAAATTGGCTTAAAAGATAAAAGTCATGTATGGGCTCACATAACAGCAGTCCAGGGATGGGGCTGACTTCAGGTGGGGGCTTGATATAGGCTCAAACAATGTGCCCAGGACCCAGCTTCTCTCTGTTGGTTTCTCATCATCCTCAGCATTGGTTTTCATCACAGGCATGCTCTCCCTCATGGCGACAAGATGGCTGCCAGCAACTCCTAAGGCTACATTCTTCCTTGTTGGCATATTTCCCCCCAAAGAAGGGGGCTTTTCTTTTCCAGAAACCCCAGTAAACATTTCCTGCATCTTATTGGCTTGGTTTAACTATCCATTTTAAACCAATCACTGCATCTAGAGGTTGGTGATGAGACAGGGAGGTATTGTTTTTTTGTTGTTGTTGGTTTTGTTTGTTTGTTTGTGTCTTTACTTTCCGAGACAGGGGGTATTGTAATGGTGGCACTCAATCTTCTATTTTGAGATTTGGACCTCTGGTATAATTCGATTTAACAAGTAATTTAGCTTGGGACTTTTTGAAAGCTTTCTTTATTTTATTTTCTTTGCCTCCTTTCCACCAAACCTTAAAGACTGCTTCCTATACATTTACTATGCATACCAGTTTCAGTGGTTCTGTTTACTTTGGCTCATGCTGGCCCTGTGACTTGGGAGGTTTTGCATCTGTATGGAATCCACTCCTGCCTCCAACTTAAATCTACATAACATATGCAAAGCTTCCATACCAGTTTAACTGTACCTTCCCCAACCCCAACGACAAACCCAAGCTCAATAGAAAATTCCACTACAGGCTGAAGCAATTGACATCCTGGTTAGAAAATATAAAACTTGAGACAAAACAAAGACTCGACACAAGTTTCCAGCAGGCTCTACCCAAGTGACCCCTCTTTTACTTTAGTAAATCTTCCTTCTGTATTGCTACCTGCCTCGTGAATTCTTTCACAACCCACAACCCTCGAGCGAGCAGCCACAACAGTTGGGACACTGTCTTAAACCAATCGTGGCCCATCCTGGAGTGGGGGGGTGGGGATAACTATATACCTAAACCACATGGCTCAGAACCATGGAAGGGTTAATTTCCCCATGAGAAATCAGGGTGATGATGGCAGGAGAAGAGGGATTGGCAAACAAAAATGTCTGCTCTGGGTTGAACTAAGGGTCCTCAAAGAGCTCTCCCATTCCTGAGAGTTCGCTCTTCTAGTCTCTTTTTTTCTCCTCTAGGCAGAAAAGGCTGTTTTTCAATATACTATCCTTCCTTTATCGTCTTGGAGAGAAGGGTGAGCCTCACTCTACCACCTTCCTGGCACACAAGCCATGTGTAAATGGTACTCGGGATGCATGTGGGCAGCTGTGTTCCCATTGGGCACTTCTTGGTGGCCAGGTGCATCTGAAAGTGGGAGTGTTCAGGTGAACCATTGTGGGAGAGTTTGAGATGTCTGAGGAAGCAACGCTGGAAACAGCTAGCTACTCACTCACTGTCCAGGGTGAGTAAAAACTGATGCCAGAGAAGTGAGCAGGGCAGAGTGTTTATTTCACTAATTCAGTGATGTCTTGGCACCGTTTTAGTGCTATTTAGGGTGCCCCTGCCCACAGGACCTCTCAGAGGAGGTCAGGAGGTAATCAGCAAATTACTAAGCTTGCAGCCTTTCTCAGAGTTCTCATTAGCAAGTGATACATTAGTGTCACCACAGGCCATCTTCGTTGAATGCCAAAAGACTGTGATAGTTAGAGGCACTGCTCTGGTTCCAATTTAGGATGATTAGATAGAAGCTGCAGAGCCATCTGTCTTTCCTATGGGGGTGGTAGTGTGTGTGGGGGGGTGACAGGGGTCCTTTGAAATTCTTCCCACCCTAGGATGAAGACTGACATGAAATACAAACACGACCATGGATCATTTGTGGAAACAAAGAGATATTAAAGCCTGTGGCCATTGAGTGGCCTCGTGTTCCTATTTCACTTGTTTTGGTTGTGATATATTTATGTATAGAAGGTGGTTGGCTGTCTTACATTGTTTAATGATTTGTATTTTAACTTTCTTCCTTAATTCCCTTGCCATCAAGGTTCTTAACATCCAGTCCTTCATCTCTGAGGAGTGTTGGCTCTGGTTAACTAACTTAGTTAAAACCCCAAATTAGGGGCCAGCCAGGTGGCTCAGTTGGTTAGATTGTGTGCTCTTAACAACAAGTTTGCCGGTTCGACTCCTGCATGGGATGGTGGGCTGCGCCCCCTGTAACTGGATTGAGAGCGGCGACTGGACTTGGAGCTGAGCTTGCGCCCTCCGCAACTAAGATTGAGGGACGACAACTTGACTTGGACCTGATGGGTCCTGGAAAAGATACATAGCTCCCCAATAAAAAGTTTAAAAAAAAAGCCCAAATTAGGGCAATTTCACTCCCAAGTATACACGTAGATTCCCCAAAAGAGCTGAAAGCAGGAACTCAAACAGATATTTGGACACCAATGTTCATGGCAGCATTATCTACAACCACCAAAAAGTGGAAACAACCCAAATATCCATTGACAGATAAATTAATCAATAAAATGTGGTATATCCACACAATGGAATATTATTCAGCCATGAAAAGAATGAAATTCTAGTATATGCTACAACATGGATGAGCCTTCAAAATACCATGCTAAATAAAATAAGCGAGACACAAAAGGACAAGCAGTGTATGATTCCTCTTATAGAAGGTAAATGCATACAGACAGAAAGTAGAGTAAGGTTTCCAGGGGCTGGGGAGAAGGAGGAATTGAAAATTATTGTGTGATGAGTACAGAGTTTCTGTGTGGGATGATGAAAATGTTCTGGAATTGGATGGTGGTGATGGTTGCACAACACTGTGCATGTCGTGAATGCCACTGAATTGTACACTTAAAAATGGTTAAAATAGTTTTATATTATGCATATTTTCCCACAATTAAAAAAACAATAACTTTTAAGTCAACGTTAGGGGCAACATCTCTATAGGGGCCTGTTAGCTCCATTCTGTCTCATGTACCACCTCAGACCCATCCCAAGCCCAGCTGGTGATTAGAAATCAGTGCCTTGGGTCAGAAGAGGGTCAGGCTCAGGGCAGTCTCTTCCAGTTGCTGGGAAATACAATTCATCTGCTCCTTTAACAGTGGGTTAGGAGAGTTGGCTATGACACGGAAAATTACACCTCAGAGGTATAAATAAATAAGACACCCGCATTGTTCAAATATCAAAAAAAGCAGGTAGGAAAAGTCTCCCTCCCACTCTTTTCTCCATTCCCTTAGTTCCAATGTACCCCAACAGGTGACTCTTGTTTTTAGTTTCTTGTTTACCTTTCTGGAAAAGTTTTAAGTCTCTACAAGCTACTATGGATACGTGTTATTTTCCCCTCTGGTTTTGTTTACCCAAATGGTAGCACACTGTTCTGAACCTTGCCTTTTGTTGTTGTTGTTCGAATTTATCTTGCTGAACTTTCTGTAAAATACACCAGGAGATTCCTTATTCTCTTTTTATGTCTGTATAATCTTCCAACATATGGAGGTTTGTAATTTATTGAACCAATCCTTTATTGTTGAACATTTAGCTGTTTCTAATATTTGACCATTACATAATTATAATGGATAGCCTTGTATGAATGTCATTTTGCACATGTGTAAGGATACCTGTAGAAAAAAAATTCTGAAAGTGAGATTACTGGATCCAAGGGTATATGCATTTGTAATTTTGATAAATACTAACAAATTGCCCTTGATACAGGGTGTCAATTTACCTTCCTACCAGCAATGTGAGAATACTTGCTTTCTGGCCCACAGATATCAAATTTTTGGATTTTTACTAGTATAATGGGCGACAAACGATATCTCAATGTGGTTTTAATTTGCATTTATCATATGACTTGGGTTGAGCAGCTTTTTATAATAAAAGTCATTTTTCTTTTCTGTGGACCATCTGCTTTTATATCTTTTGCTCATTTTTCTCTTGGGTTATTAATCTTTTTCTCATCAATTTGTAGGGGCTCTTTAAATATTAGGGAAATGAACCCTTTGCCTGCGATATTAGTTGAAAATATTTTTCCAGCTTTGTCATTTACCTTTTGACTTTGCTATTTGCCTTGCAGAATGTTTTATGTAGCCATATATATTAATTTCTTTTTAGTGGTTTTGTGGTTTTGTTATATCATGAGAAAGGCCTAACTCTCTTTGGAGTTATAACAGAATCCTTTCATGTTTTCTTTTATTACTTTCATGGTTTCATTTCTTTTTTCTTTTTCTTTTTTTTTAGCTGAGCCATCCTGCTACCTGTTGGCAGCTCAGCGGCTGCTCAGCTCGGACTGGACTCGAACCGCTGTTGCTCAGAGCTCAAACTCTTGAGCGAGCTCTTAACCAACTGAGCCACTCGGCCGGCCCTAATCATTTCTTTTTTTCATTTCAAACTTTGACCCAATTGGAATTGACCCTCATTTGCAGTGTGAAGTATGGCTCCAACTTTGTTTATCCAGTGGGTACTCAGTTGTTCCAATACTATATATTGAGAAATCAATCCATTCCCCCACTGGTTTTGGATTCTATCTGAAGACTGTGAGATGGAGTGGTTTACCAGAGTCCCTACTATAAGAGGATTCCATCTTTTGTCCCCCACTCTGTGGGACTGCCCAAAGTATACCTTAGACTTTCAGCATATGTTTCTGAAAAAAGTGACCCCAAGTGCTTTGCTCATCCATCTGCATTTCCAACCTCTCCGAGATCTCATCCAGAAATTGATCCCTATCTTGTTAACTCTTTGATGCTTAAAAAGATATTTTTGTGGGTTGGCCGAGTAGCGCATTGGTTAAGGGTCGGCTTGGGAAACCAGTTCTGAGCAGCAGGGCCCTGGTTTGGATCTCATTTGAGGGACAGTAACACTGTGCCCTCTACAGCTAAGATGGTGAGCAACTGCTGAACCTGGAGCTGGGCTGCCTTGAGTCGCCGGCGACAGCGTAGGCTGCAGCCCCTGCTGCAGTGGGCTGCTGTGAGCCACCATGAGAGGCTGGCAGCCAGCGTGAGTGGCTGTCCAATGGCTGGCAAGCGACTGCCTCACCCAGGAAGAGCGCAATGATAATACCAACATGGGCCAGTGAAGCGACGTCCTGCACAACTAGACTGAAGAATAAAAAGGACAACAACTTGTCTGTTCCCCTCCCCCAATTCCCCAATAAAAATCTTTTAAAAATATTTTTTTGTCATATTTTGTCTAACTTTTTAATTATTATTCATGGAGACAATTGTTCTAAATTGCCTAGTACACTACTACCAGAAGAGGAAGTTCTGGGTTAGAGTAGTAGAGCTCCATATGTTGAACCATCCTTGAATCCTGGAATAAGCCCCACATCATCATGATATATTAATTTTAATATGCTATATTCTATTTACTAATATTGTATTTGGACTTTTCACATTTCTATTTATTAGTGAGATAGTCTATATTTATATATTTAGTGAAGTCTTTACTGGTTTGGCATCAGTCTTGTGATCGTTATTTTAAAAGATTTTGGAAATTTTCCTTCTTTTTCTGTAGTCTGTAACAGTTTAAGCAACCCTGGGGTTAGCGTCTCTTTAAAGGTTTGGTAGAATTCCCCTGTGAAGCCATGTAGTGCAGTGGTTTTAATTGTAGCCATCGGGACCCTTGCTGGGGGGGCTATGAAGGGTAGAATTGTAATCTAAATGACAGACAGTATTTGATTCACACCAATGCACACAGCTGGAGCTGGAGCAATTGTGTGATTAAAAAAGTTAATTCTAGTGAATTTCCTTTAAATACTATGAAATTATAAAGATTAAATTTTTGTCTTTTGTTGTTACAAGAGTCAAAAAGCTTTAAAATCTTTTCTTTTCCTCATTTCATGCTCTAGCCTTTTTCGGAGAACGAAATATGTTCAACCACTTCCCAAACTTTATATTCTGCCTATCTCACCCATCAGAATTCTAGAGATATGTCTAGTTGCTTCAGGCCATAGTGATAACCTTTCCTGCAATTCCCAAAGCTAATCTCCTATGAAATTTGACATTTTGCTCCTCAGGAAAAAAAAAAAAATCCTATTTCTAGGATTCTTATCTGTGCTGTTCTCCCTCAAAGGGGGAGGGTTTCATCTCTGATTGCTCCTATAAGTGGAGTAAATGTGATCATTGAGAATAAAGGTGAAGGCAAGATGGCGAGGCAGAGCATCAAATCGACAGTCTAAAGCAAAATCAAAACAGACAAACAAAACCCCTTTAGCAGCAAAACTCCTTTAGGGCAAAGTGCTATTTCTTTTTTTTTTTNACACACACACACACACACACACACACACACACACACACACACGCCCTGCCTTAGCCTAAGCCTCGCTGGGGAGCGCGGCATCTGCTCTTTGCTCTTGGAGCTGCTTTCTGTTGCTTCCCCGCCCATCTGTGCTGTCAGCAGCACCAGTAAAGTTGGCCTCGAACTTAAACGGAACTGAAGGCTCCAGCTTCCAGGAACTCCGTGGGGCAGCCAGGCAGGACCCAGCCTCTGAACTTGGAGCTGGCCCTCCCAGTCCGCAGCTGGCCCTTGCTCCTCTGGTGACACTTCTGCCCCTGACCTGTAGGCCCCCAGCCTGGGCTGAGGAATGGTGCGCTGAGGTCCCTCTGGAGCCCCTTGTTCCTGCCTGGAGCTGGAGCAGCCCAAGGCCTAGGTCCACATGGCCAACCTCGTGCAGTCTCAGTTTCCCCTGGCACGGGAGCCAGGGACCTCCTCACCCCTGGACCTGCCGGAGATGGAGATGCTTCTCACCAAGGTGGAGAGCAAGGATGACAAGCCCCTGAAGCTGTCCAAGTCCCTTTCAGGGGCTCTGGACCTGGAGCAGAACGGCCATGGCCTGCCCTTCAAGGTGGTATCTGAAGGGCACCGGGAGGCCTCCCTCCCTCGGTCGCCCTCTCGGGCCAGTTCGAGGCGGGCGTCCTCCATTGCCACCACCTCCTATGCCCAGGACCAAGAAGTCCCCAAAGATTACCTCATCCTAGCCATCGCTTCCTGCTTCTGCCCTGTCTGGCCCCTCAACCTCATCCCCCTCATCTTTTCCATCATGGTAAGTGCTGTTCTTTGTTCCAGGGCAGGGGCTGGGCCCAGGGGGTGGCAGGCATGTTCCCTTCGCAGGCACCAGACACCCTGCCTAGGGTGCAGAGAAAAGAGCTGGGTGTTGGGGGCTCAGGGAGAGACCCCCCTTTCTCAGCTGGCCTACTACTCCCCTCTGAAGAAGGTCTAGGGGTCTGCAGAGCTTCTGTTTGCTGATCTCTTTCATCTCTGCTCCTGGGCATCACAGCTCCACTCTGCACACAGCCCTGCTGAGGAGGGGGCCCCAAGGACCCCCTCAGAGCGCAATTCTGCACTGCAGAAAGACAGCCAGGTTGGGTCTTGCATTTTGTGGGGTGTGTGTGTGGGGTTTGTCCTGAGGGGTCATTCTTGAGGGGGGCAGTGTATCAGCCGAGGTTGCAGCCTGCATGGAGTCCTAGTGTCTGTGTACTCAGGAGGGGACCCAGCCCCATACAACTCCTGCCCCTCAACCCTGGGCCACCTGGGTGTTCTTAGAACCTTTGCTAGCTCTTGTTTCCAAGAGCCGGAGGTGGCTTCCCTGCCGTGCCCTGAGGGCCCTTGGTTCCTGGCTCCCCCGAGGCTGCTTCTCTGGGGGCCACTTCTCACTGGGGCCCTCTGGGATTTGGCAGTTGCATTGACTTCAGCATTTGTCCTCAGGGTAGGGGAGGCCTGGGCCGCGGGTGAAAAATGTGTCGGAGGGCATAGCTGCCCTTGCCAAGTTGGGCATGTGTGCTAGTCTTTGCTCCTTACACACTTGTGCTGTAGGGTTTTGAGTAAATTGTCTTAGATTGTCCCCAAACCAAGACATTTGAATAGAGCTACTTACAGAGGATGCACAGATAATGTCAGTAGATGTTGGCAAGTGACTTTTGAGGTCCAGGAAGGAGAGAGAGAGGCAGGCAATGTCTTTCCGAATGAGGTTAGGAGCAGGGGGAAGTAAACTGCCAGCTCCCAGCTGGTCAGGACGGGAAGACTGGGTCGGGAGACACTGTCTGTTTCTCTCTGCAATGACTTCACTGCTGAGTCATCTACCACCCAGCATCCCCCGTTGCCCCCCCCCCCCTGTGGTCACTGCTGCTGCCCTGGGGCTGTCCTCTGAGAAAGCCCTTATTTCCTATTTCCTTCTACAGCTCCGCCCACTTCACTGATGCTTAGACTTTAGATAGGAAAGCCTTCCCTGACCCCCATCCAATCCAGCACCATTTACCAGGATGTCAGGGGATACTGGCAGTGTTCCTGAGGCCAAGGGACTTGGCATGGGCACCAGAGTCAGGGCTGGGCAGGGCCCAGGGTGGGGCTTTTGAGGAGTTTCCTGTGCTGCCTGCTGTACTTGGGGATTGCTGAGGGCAGGGCCAGGCCCCAGGGGTGCAGCCAGTGGCTGTGGGCAGGCCAGCCTCTTGGTTACAGGGAGAAGCCCCAGCAGGGGAGACAGGCTTTGGGGAAGAAAGCCACGTGAGGGTTCAGGAGAAAACAGCTGCTGGAATCTGTCTCATAGTGGGGGCAGCAGGGTGCAGGCTGGGTAGAAGCTGCCTTTTGTCGAAGGAAACCTGGGCCCAAGACTATGAGACCACTAAACCCACCCTCTGGGCATTTCTACGTCCTTCTCAGGCTCTTAAATCAGGTCTGATGGTGACTGGGCTTGGGGTAGGGAAGAGGGAGGTAAACCAGACATCATCACCAATTCCCAGGAGCCCCTAGTCTGGTGGGGAGAAATTTGTCAGCAGATCCTTAAAACACATTGCAAGAAGTACCCATGCTAGACAAAACCACAAAGAATCATGTGGCCTCGGGCAAGTCACCTAAACCTCTCTTCTCTTCAGTAGTCCCACCTGCAAAGCGGGTGTCACCATAACACCTACACTGTAGAGCTGTGTGGAATGAGATGAGCCATACAGAGTGCTTAAGAACAACACCCAGCACATGTAAGTGGGATTACATGGTGACAATTATTCTGTGGCAGCTGAGTGTCTCCCTGGTGAGGGATGGAAGCCATCACAAGTTTGTTCATTTTTTTGTTTTGTTTTTTTTTAAAGGTTTTTTTTTTTTTAAATTGGGGAATTGGGGGATGGGAACAGCGCTGGGGAATTGGGGGAAGGGGAACAGACAAGTTGCTGTCCTTTTGTTCTTNCTGTGAAGGGCACTGTGGGAGAGGACATTATTTGGAGAGGGGAAGTGGGACCTGGGAGACTAAGGATGTGGTCAGCCCCATCTCTGGACCTGCTGCAGGTCTGCTGTCTACAGTGAGCCACAGTGAGAGTGGCAATGGTAGAGTCTGGGCCAGTCTCAGGGAAGGAAGCTGAAGGTAGGGCCAAATTGCTTGTGTGTGTGTGTGTGTGTGTGTGTGTGTGTGTGTGTGTGTCCTGCATGAATCCCAAGTGATGAGACAGAGCTTCCAGGGAAGAGTGAGTCAGTGCAGGCATGGCCTCTGTGATGAGGGACAGACTTAGAATCCAGGAAAGATTATGGGGAGGAGATTAAGGGAAGTGGGGCCTCCGGCCAAGGTTGCTGAGGAAATAGGAGGCATAGCCAGCTCCCTAGAGATATCTGGGGAGCTGCTTTCCTCTAAGACGAGCACTCCTGCACTAGTGTCTGGTCTCACTCAGGTTGACTGGGCTAGTGGTGCTGGTACTGCTTGCTGGGTAAGGACCCATATGTGCCAGGGGAGGGCTGAAGGCTTTCTGGTCTCCTTGGATCGCTGGGCTCTTGCCAGCTGTGGGGAAGAGCTCCACAGCTCAGAATGGGGGACCCCACAGGAGCTGGAGAGATGCCCTTAGGCCCATAGAGGAATGAGGGTTTCCACAGAACAGTCGAGATGAGGCTCACTGCCATCATTAAAGATGTCTTTGCTTTCTGCAAGCCCCAAGACTGGCTGGTACACTGGGCATCCTGTCCCCAGCTCACAGACCTCCAATTTCACAGGGCAGATCACAGGAAGGCTTTGACTCTGGATCATAAGGGCCATCAAGTCCAGCCAGGAGCAAAACGTGGGACTCTGGCCCCAGGCCTGCCCACTGAGCCTTCTCTCTCATGGAGAGGCAGTGCCATGGTCTGAGAGCACAGAAAGGGGCCAGACGGGCCTGGGATCCAGTATCTGCTCTGTCACTTACTACATGTGTGACCCATGGCATCACTTAACTTCACTAAGCCTCTAGTTCCTCACCTCTGACCCTGTTGATTCCACCTCAGGGTAGCTGTAAGGATTAACATTCCTTCATTATCTATCGTTTCTGGCAATTAGAAGGCGTTCCACAAATTGTTACTGTTTATATAGTATTATAATCTTATGACAGGCCAGCCTGGACCATGCTTTCATCTGATTTCAGCCTCAGATTTTTATTCCCTGGAAACATTATTAAATGACCAGCAAGTCCTGCTTTCCTATATTCCAGGATAGAAAGAGCCGAGGGTTCTTCTTGCCCAGTTGCACTTTCAGCCCTGGGGAGGTGAGGACGCCCTCTGCAGGTAGAAGAGTGAGTGTGCAACGGAAGTGTGAGGTCAGTGGGAGGGATGTAAAAGGATTTCTCAGTCTCCTCACTGACCAGCAAAGTGACCTTGGCAAATCGCCTCATGACGTTGAGCCTTGGAATTCCCATCCGTACAATGGGCTTACATGATAACTACTTACATCAGAGGCTGTTGTGCGGACTACATGGGATAATGCATTTCAAACACTTAGCATAGTGCTTGGCCCCGGGCAAGTACTCACTGAGTGGAAGCTATTAAGATGTAATCTATTCATAAGGTTGTTATAAGGAAAGAATGCATGGGAAGGTGTTTTGTAAACTAAAGTCCACAACACATTAGTTATTATCATTATTTTATCAGGGCTATGAGTTTGAGGGCACATACCTGTATGTTTGCCTGCTGATGTGTATTTGCTTAGCATTTGGAAGTTTTTTGACATGCACACATTATGTGCATGCTTATATAGATGTGTGGATGTGTGAGTATTTGTGTGTGCATATGTGTATGTATTGACCTAAGAGGTACCCCTCCCTCTCCCTGATGCTTTAGGGGATCCTAGTCCAGAATACGTTTAATTATGTGCATTTCAGGTTTTCTGGAACCATTGCTTGATTTTGAAAAATCTGCTCCCCAAGACCATATCCATTCTCCAAGATGACTGGCCACTGTGGAGAAAAGATACATCTGTGATTGTTAAAGAAATGGAAGTTTTCAACCGAGACCAGATAGGTTTGTCCAAATATAGAAAAAAATAGTACAAGGATAGGTGTTAGATAAATATAAAATGGAAAGTACTGGAAACAGAAATCATGTAAGACAGAGCTGCTAAAAGTTATGGCCATAAGATATGAACGACAGGTGTACATAAAGACAGAAATTATGTATCTATAACGTTATTACCATACCAGTGGCCTACTCAAACAGTGTTCAAAGGAGAGAGGGGTAACTTTTATTTTTTTTTTAAGATTTTATTGGGGAATTTGGGGAGGGGAACAGCGCTGGGGAGTCGGGGGAAGGGGAACAGACAAGTTGCTGTCCTTTTGTTCTTCAGTCTAGTTGTGGAGGACGTCGCTTCACTGGCTCATGTTGGAATTATCATTGCGCTCTTCCCGGGTGAGGCAGATTGGTCGCCGGCCTCTGGACGGCCACTCAAGCTGGCTGCCGGCCACACATGGTAGCTTATGGCAACCCACTGCAGCAGGGGCTGCAGCCTACGCCGTCGCTGGTGACTCATGGCAGCCCAGTTCCAGGTTGAGCTGCTGCTCACCATCTTAGCTGTAGAGGGCAGTGTCACTGGCCCTCATGTGGGATCCGAACCGGGGCCCTCTTGCTCAGAGCTGGCGTCCCAAGCCAGCTCTTAACCAATGCGCCACTCGGCTAGCCTGAGAGGTAACTTTTAAAGGGCAGAGAGTAGTAATTACAGCACTTTCAGCAACTTTCTAGCTCCCAAAGGGCTCTCATGCACTCAGTCTCTTGGCTTCTCTTGGAAGCCTGTGCCTTCCAAGCCCTCTCCTTATACCCCCTGCCTCTATCACAGGAAACGGTAATGCCTCACCTCTCTAGCAATGAATGAGACAGGCAGCAAAAATAAATAACAATGATAACACCCAGTGTTGTTGAGGATGTGGTGAAAAGGGCACGTTTACAGATTTCTAGTTGTGCTGTGTATCTGTTCTGTTCTTTTTTTTTTTCTTTTTGGTAAAGAACAAATTGACAAAATCATAATAAAAATACCCCAAGGGAGTAATCTAAAAGGAAAACAAATTTGCAAAAAGGCAGTCCCTGCAGTACCGTACATAATAGTGAAAGATTTGAAAGGACACAAAGCCCAACTAGAGGGGCCTGGCAAAGTGCACATGGGTCTTCTACCAAGGTGAAAATCATGGTGAGCTAGGGGAGCAGATCACAAAGTGACTTCTGCCTACTAATTATAACTATAGACAAACATGTACGTGCATAAAAAGACCTTGAGAGACTATGGAAGGATGTAAACAGGGTTAATATCCATTAGGTTCTTTGTAGTTGTATTTAAAAAGGTGAAAGATTTGTCTCCTTAAGGCACCTTCCAAAGAGGAGTAAGGAAATGTTTTGAACATGGACAGCAAGGATTTATAGTATCTTGAGTGGACTCCTTTGGAGGGACCCCACCTCATGGATGTGAAACTGGGGTGCTTGATGCTGGGAGCATGATCCCATCAAGTTTTCCTCANTCCGAACCGGGGACCTCTGGCGTCCCAAGCCAGTTCTTAACCATCGCGCCACTCTGCCGGCCTGACTTCAGGTTTTTGTTTGCTCTAATTACTGCTCTACTAGAATAGTCGGTCAATACATTTTTGTCGAATGAATGAATGAATAAATAAATAAATGGGCAGACCCTGAAACGGAGCCCAAATCTGCCAGATTCCAAATTTCCCCTGCACTAAGCAGGCCTCTCAGTTGAAATGCTGAGGGTCCTACGCTGCGAGGGAAGGGAGACCTTTCTTTTCTGGAAGCCAACTAACTCTCCCGGGAGGATGGAGATCTCAGGACCCCATGGGCTCTGTTTCTCCAGCAAGCCCCGGTCCCGGGCTTTCTCTCCAAGGTGGGAGTCCTGTCCTCCCTCGGGGGAGCGACGCCGGAACTAACAGAGGACGAGCAGGAATTTCTGAAATCCAGGCTCAGCCAAGCGGTAATAGGCACCTTCGTGGCCGCCAGCGGAACCGCCAGGCCCTAAATCACGGCCGCGGCCCCTCCTCCCTTCGCCTGCCTCCTCCGGCCGGGCCCCGAGAAGCTGCGCTCCCGGGCAGGGGCGGGTTCCAGCCGCCAGGCGCGGGGAACCGGCCGCCGCTGCAGGTGCCGCGGAAATACTTGCCCGGCTGCTGGCTTTGAAGTCGGCCCGCACCCCCACCCCCACCCCGCCCAGTACCCCTGCGCCCCTCCGCGGAGCCCCCTTCTCCGAATCCCAGCCAGCGATCCAGCGGAATCCCCGCAGATGCCCGGGGTTCGTGGGAAGGGGCTCCAGTGCAACGGGGGCGCCTCTCTCTGGGAGCCCCGGCCATTGGTCAAGAGAGTGTTGCCCCAGAGTTATTAACTGGGCCATTTCCTGACAAGTACCGGGGCAGGAGAGGGACCAGGCCTGAAAATGTATGAAACACTGGCAGGAAAAGCCACACCAGTTTTGGGGAAGGGATGGGAAGGGAGGCCCGCTGCCAGCACTGGGCGATGTGTGCTCTTTGGGCATCTTCTTTGCTTTTACGAACCTCTTCATGTCTTCATGTTGATTTGAGGGTTCACGTTTAGGGGGTCAGCAGAAAAAGCGGTGGCTCAAGTTCATTTTTTTCCCTTCCTGATTTTCTATGACGATTTTGTTCCTTTTGAGCCCCATCGCTACCCACTGAGATGAATTTTCTCTCCATCCAACGCATGGGTGGGGGATGTTCTAAAGTTAATGTGGAAGAAGGAAATGGTGTGTAGTCAAAATGACCCCTGACTAAGACTTAAATTGCAGTACACAAGGCATTATGTATATAACCTGGAACAATCATTCTTATGCAAGCTAAAATTTAATAACTACCGAGCCAGACTCTGAATGAACAACAACAACAACAACAACAAAATATATATATATAGCATCTTTCTGAGCATCCAAACCACTTTGCTGTAAAGACAGAATCTTGAATTCAAAATATCTAGGGGTGATGTCTGAGAAGTTTTAAGATGATGCTGCCGCCACTACAACCACACTCGGAGAACCACAGCTTTAAGAAAACCATCAAATTCCCCCTAGGTGCCTGGGTGGGTGGGGAAATCTAAAACATATCTATTTGGCTGCAAGGTTGACTTCCTTTTATTTTTAATAATGAGCTTCTATAGACTTAAGTTAATACACGTTTGTGGCTGTCAATACATGTGAAAGCCTGTAGCACTGGGCCTGGTATTTAATAGGTGCTCAATAAGTGTTTACTGGATTTGACTACAGAGCTTGTTAGATCAGACCAGTGTGGAATTTCCAGAGATTCATGAATATCTTAGTAGCAGATTGAACCATTTATTCAACATTCAGCAATTATTTCCTTGTACCTACTCTGTACCAGGCACTGTGCTAGGAATGGGAATATAGCGGTGACCTAGACGTGGACCCAGCATGAACATAAAAAGTACAATATGATCTACTAAATTCTAAGGTGGGATTAGGCACAGGGGAGCCCTGTGGGAGAGGGCTGAGGGCTGGTTTCACAAAGAAGGAAAGGTTAGCAAACTTCTTTGAGGCTGGTGACCACTGCAGGCCATTGAACTCTGACAGGCAATGAGGACTTGGGCCTTCCCAACACTGCATGCAGGGAGCTGAGTCCCCCAGGCCTCTCAGGCTGCTCCTGGTTCACTGGGCCCTTGCTCACCTGCAGTAGGATCAGCTGGTGGGCGCTTGCCGGTCACTTCGGCTCTCTGGTGCTCTGCCTGGGCTCCCAGCAGTCATCACTTCAGAGTTTGAATTATCCAAGAAACCACAGGCAGCAAAACTCAGCCCAGGAGGCAGACAGTGGAGCTGCTCCAGGCTCCTGGCTTCCAGCCCATATTCTCTATTCCTTCCTTGTTGTCTCTCTCCACTTAGAGGACCTTCCCTCCCTACCCACCTCCCCCTCCCTCCAGGTTTTCTCTATATCAGTCAAGCTCTTTTTATTGTTCACACCGGGTTGAAATTATCTGAATATCTCACTTGCTTTTGTTTCAAAGAACAGATGCCAGGCCTCTAATATAATCCCTACAGGTGGTCAGTGGGGGCTGTGGGGACTGGGGTTCGGGTGAGAGTCTCTGAACCGAGAAAGCAGGTCCAACCCAGAGTGGTTAAGAGCTTGGTCTTCAAATAGGAGCCACACTGCCTGATTTGAAATTCTGGCTCAGCCACAGTTCAGCCCTCTAACTTGGGGCAAGTGTCTTAACTCTCTCGGAGTCTCAGTTTCCAGTCTATACAATGGGTATTATCATAATAGGGCCTTCTGTATAGGATTGTTGTGAAGCTAAGATAATACATGTTTAAAAAGCACTTAAATACTGTGCCTATAAGCACTCAATAGGAGTCAATACCAATATTATTAAGATGATTATTGTTATTATTACTAATGATAACTAAGTACCATCCTGTCCATGGTGGACTCTGAGTTCTCACCGGAAGAAGGAAAAGTATTGGAAGCAATTTAAGCTTGTTTATCACCTGACTGGCACCCTTTCCTCAGCTCCTGCGTTGTCCCAGGCAGATTCCCCGCTCTGTGAGGCTGCCCTGGGGACAGGTGGGGAGGGAAGGCTTCCTTGGATAGGTTATCTCCATCCTTCCATGGAGATGGGGGTGCTCTGGGCTTGCCCATTGATTTCCTTCTGATCGTGGGTTATGTGGGCTCCCCGGGAACACCCCTGGGGAGAGGAAGCCTGCTAATGGTCACACTTAGGCTGAGGTTGTCCCCCTGATAACAAGATGCAGTATATCTTGAGGCCCACTTTTTACCAGGTTCCATATCATTGAATCCTCTGAGGTTGATATCANTTGCTGTCGTTTTGTTCTTCAGTCTAGTTGTGGAGGACGTTGCTTCACTGGCCCAAGTGGGCACCATCATTGCGCTCTTCCCAGGTGAGGCAGATGAGTCGCTGGCTTCTGGACAGCCACTCACAGCAGCTGCTGGCCACTCACGCTGGCTGCTGGCTACACACAGTAGCCCATGGCAACCCACTGCAGCAGGGGTTGCAGCCTATGCAGTTGCCGTCAACTCACGGCAGCCCAGCTCCAAGTTGAGCTGTTGTTCAGCATCTTAGCTGTAAGGGCAGTGTCACTGGCCCTCATATGTGAGATCTGAACCGAGGCCCTCTGGCATCCCAAGCCAGCTCTTAACCAATGTGCCACTCGGCCAGCCCTATTTTATAGTTTCTATGGGTCAGGATTTCAAGAGCAGCCTACCTGGATGGTTCTCTTCACCTTTTTGTGCATGATGGAGTATGTATGTGACTCCTAGAACTCCTGCAGCCATTTTGCCACCATGAGGGAAGCCACCTAGAGAAAGATACATAGACAACCTATGAAAAAAATCACAGAAGAATAATTATAAGGATGATTTAAACAAAAAAAAAAGGGATTCTAAACTCCCATAGAAGTGTAAAGGGCCAGGAATAACCAAGACAATTCTAAAAATGAACAAGGAGGCCAAAGGATTAAACAGGCATAAAAAAGAGATGGCTGGAGGTGGCATTATATTATTATTATTATTATTATTATTATTATTATTATTATTATTATATTATAGAGATGCAGCATTACAAACAATTGGAGATAGAATAAACTATTCACCAAATGGAGTTGGAAAAACTGGCACCTGGGTTCCAATAAAAATAAAAATTAATAATCATGAAAGCACTAACAACTACAATAATAATGGCTACCATTTACTGACATCTACAAAGTGCGAGAAATTTTCATTTGATTTATCTCATTCTATTCTCACATCAACCCTACAAGGTAGGTATTCTCATTTATTATTCCCAATTCACAGACAAGAAAACTGAACCTCATGAGAGCAAAAATGGCTCCTTGAGACCACACATGGCTCAGTCTCCTGGGCACTGGGTAAGAGCCCTGTTTCCCCTCCTCACAACAGCTGGACCCTGTCTTGAGAATTGCAGACCAGGATAGAAGCTGCCTTTCTTGGGAGACAGGGAGACAGAGCCCTCTACACCAAGCAGGTCCCAGACCCAGAATTCCTACTTCACCCCCGACTGACCCTGAGGCAGATCTATGGCTGATTAGAACCTGGCATAAAGCACAGAGGCCTCTTTGTCATTGCTTTAATGAGAAGCCAATCACCAGGTCATTAGTGGGTGGAGGTGATGAGGAGTTTGGAACTGAGGTAGGAGGGAGGAGGATATTCTTGGCTACCCGATGATTTACAGCCTTACAGCCGCAGTGGCCAGGCTGACTGGGGAAGGGAGCCAAGAGGCAGAAGGAGAAAGTTAATAATATTCATCGAGCATCTTAGAGGAGCCGGGCCCTGTGCTGAGAATGTGTCATGCTCTCTTTTATTTAATCCTCACAACAAATTGAACGAAGCAGTACTGTAACATATCCCCATTTTACAGAGAAGGAAACTGAAACTGTACAGCTAACAAATAATGGTCTAATTCCAGAGCCCAAACTACCACTCTCCTGTTCCCGGTTATAGGCACAGCAGGGGTGAGTGTAGGTGAAGGGCTAAGAAATATTCTAGCTTTGGACCAAGAAGGAACAAACTGTCAGGACGTGCTTGATTGAGGGATGTTACTCTGTGGGCTGGGAATAGAAGCAGGGGAGAGAGTCATCTGCCTGCATGAGCTTGGAAGAAAGAGCCCCTGGGGTGCTAAGTAAGTAAGAGGATAGTAATAACAACAACAACAAAATATAATTGAGTGCCTACTATGTGCCAGACACTGCACTGAGGGCTTTCTGTGCAGGGCATCATTTAACTCTCACAACTCCATTAGGTGGCAGTTACTAACCCATCTTACAGATGAGGAAACCGAGGCTCAGGGAGGTTAAGTCACCGGCCTCAGGTCTCAAAGCTGGCAAATAGCAGGTAAAAGGATTGGCTTGGAATTAAGAGAGGAGAAACAGGACGGTTGCTTACTCTCTGCTCTGTGTTGTAGGGATCCTTGGTGGTAAAGCTAATTTGTTTCATGTAAGCAGAAGAGGAAGTTATAGGGCAGCTCTGAGGTATCTCACAAGATCAATGGAAATTTAAGAAAGCCTGGGAATTAAGTTTGGGAAACTCATAGGAATTACAGGAAACTGGGTGGCTGGACCCACAGCCTAGTCAGTAGCCTCCTGTGGAAGCTTCCACAGGACGCGGGAGGCCACTGGCCCTTATACTGAATGATTTCTCCACTCTTCCCTGTTTCTTTGAGAAACCTGCTCCACCTAGACTTCTGTCTGTCCTACCTGTCGGAATCTCTCCCACCAGGAGCCTCACCATGGAGGTGCCCCTCCCTCCAGGTAGCAAGACTATTTAAATGCTGCACAGCAAACAATGACAACAAAAAAACTCACCACAGGCCCCAGGGACCCCAGGTCTCGCAGCCCCCCAGAAGGAGATGGCCATTATGCCATCAGCTCTCTGCCTTTCTTGAGCCTTCTCCCATGTCCATAATGGACTAGTTCAGAGCCCATCACTAAGGGCTGCTCAGAAATCTCAGGCTTGGTTTTTTGTTTTTTTTTTTAAGATTTTACTGGGGAATTGGGGAAGGGGAAGTGTTGGGGAATTGGGGAAGGGGAACAGCCAAGTTGTCCTTCCATCTTAGTTTAATGGCTTCCATCTCTTGCCAAATCAAAGTAGAAGATACTGTCACCAACCTGAGCTCACCCCTTACTCTGGTCACCTTGCTGTTCCTGGAACTGGTAGATACCTTCCTGCCTCAGGGCCTTTGCAAATGCTGTTTCCTCTATCTGGAAGCTCTTCCCCATGATCACCATAATTCCTTCTTTGTCTCATTCAAGCCCTTACTCAGATGTCACCATCTCAGGGTGCTTTCCCCGACCTACCCCATACACACATATTCACAATTTCCATCTTTTCTGGTGTTATTTATTTTTTTTTCTGTAGTATTATCAACCTCTAATATGCTCCTCATGGTATTTATTTACTACATGAATTACTTAGTTTCCCTATTATTCGTTCTCCACACTAGAATGTAACTTCAGGNGGCCCAAAGTGCTATTTCTTAATGGGCTGTTTTCTCATCTCCCCTTCCAAAGGAGAAATCACTCAGAAAGACTGATGCACAGCCAAAGGGCCTTGGGTCAACAGCAACTTTTTGCAAGATGTCCTGGTTTCATAGGAAGTGTAAGATGTAGACTGTAATGTGGGGCTTCAAAGTCATAGGAGACTGAGGGCATCTGAATTGGAACCCCAACCCTGCCCTCACAAACTCTGGGAAGAGGGTGGGAGTCAAGCTCATCAGCAAGACAAGAAGTGATTGCACTTCAGAAGGACATTGTCCTTTTCAGCCAGTATGCACCCTTACTATGTGGCTGGTGTGATTTTGCTGACTAAATGAAGTTAGTTAGCCACAAATTAGGAGAAGCTAGAAATTCTAGTTGCCCAGGGTCACGTCTGTTTCTGTCTCCAGATTGTAATCTCCTCGAGGGCCGGATTTATATTTTCAATCTCTGATTCCCCAGTGCCTGACACACAGAGTACATACATGCTCAGTACATGAGAGAATGAAATAATGAAAATAACAGCTTACATGCATTTATTTATTCACCCATTGAGTACTTTTTTGTGTGCCTGTGTCGGCCCTGTGCTGGGTGCGGGTAATAGATGAGAGGACAACCCTGGTTTCTGCCCTAATGGGTTTTGTGGCCCAAGATGCTGAAGCGTCAGGGGAGGTCGCAGGAGGGACGGTGGGGGTGGGGTCACCTAGCGCTCTGGAGAGGCTTCCCAACTGCTGTCAGTGGGACCTGCAGAGCACAGACGAAGAAGTCTTGGGAGAAATGTTCCCAATTCTGGGGCCTTTCGCTGCCTGGGTCCCCTGTACAGTGAGCAGTGATGCTTTCCTCGGGTGTGGAAAGATGAAGAAAACCAGGGCACTTTCCTTAAACAGCCGCTCACAGCCTGAGGCCCAATGCGCAGAAATTGTCATCTGCACCCTGGCAGTTACCAGTAAAGAAAACCCCACAGAGACCGGAAGAAAAGCACACCGCTTGCGGAGATGTGGCTTCCCGAGGCATGGAGGCAAGAGCTCTAAATAAGGTGGTGGTGGCGCGCCCCCTGCTGGACACAAGGCCTTTCTGCAACTAGCGGAGCACCGGCTGAGCCAAGGAGGAAGAAGGCAGCTGTAGACGCTAGGTCTGAACAATGTTCCCCTGAAACGCAGAAAGCTAATCTCCAAGGGAGAAAATCTACCAAGGTGGATCCTGAGCCCTCATCTTCCTTACCTTCTGGGGGAATCAGGAAAGGTAAACAAAACTCCATCTGCAACCAGGGACTTGGCTACCCACTCTCCTGGCCAACTCACTACCCCTCTTGGTGCCTCAATTCCCATCTTGGGCTCATTTTAGGGGAAAAAATATATATGAGTTATTATAAAACATCCGTCGCCCTCTTTTTATGCAAATACAAAGAGCCTGGGCATTGGTACCGATACAGATAGCATCACTTGTAAGGTCTATCTCTAGCTTACTGATATCTCTATTCACCCCCTCCCCCAACAGCGTATAATTTGAGGATTTTCTTAAAAGAAAGATTTGCATGCCCCCAGCCAATCTTTCCCAAACAACGATAATTATAAATTCCAAACAAAAACGTAGAGGCATGTGAGCCTCTCTCAGGCTTTTCATTTCAATAGATCTGCTAATTAAAAGCTATAATTTAACAAATAATGACTTAACCATCTCACTCTGAAATCAAACAAAAACCTACCAGTAAAACGTTGGACTAGATAATGAATCCAGGCACAATTCAGGCCCCCCGCTGGGCCTATGCTGGCCCCCATCCAACAACGGGCCTGCCACCTTTGATTAAGCAGCGATAGTTTTCCAAACCATTTGGAGCAAACTCACTCCAGGGAAGATAAGTGAGCAATTTGTGAGGCTAAGTGTTTTTCTGGACCCAATCCCACTGCTGATTGAGCAGAATGGAATATTTATCCCTTTCCTGCCCTCATTCATTGTCACTTGGTGAATTTCATTTTCTCCCTGACCCCTCTCAGGCCCCTGGGGGGAGAATGTTGTTTCTGGAGTAATAAGCAGGAAGGAATCGCGAAAAGGAAACCTAGCAATGAAACCAGGTGATGCTCACTGCACCCTAAGGGGTTAATCAAATCATAAACAGTGAAAACAAAATTGCTTCCCACCTACCATGCCCCCTCCCTTAGCTGGGAATCGGGCAACTGTGCCAGGCTAAAAATAGCCTCATGTTCTGGAACCTCCCCCAGAGCCCAAGCTCTCACCAGTCGCCTCTGTGTGCCACCCGACTGCTCTGCCAGGGCACTTATTCTCTGTGGCAGCAGCAAGTCCTCAAACTCTGGAATCCTGGGAGAGGGAGAGGATTGCGTACCTCTGAAAAGGCATCAGGGATTGGAAAAAGGCTCCCAAGGCGCTGAGGCAGGAAGCGTGGGTCCTGGGTGAGACCCCAGGAGAACACAAGGCTTGGACACTCTGAATGTCTGCAGGTGCAAGGAAGGAGGAGCTTCCAGGTGTCTCCATACCACACTGTCCCCTCCAGGACCTCAACCGAGGCTATTACATCCCAAGAACTGCTCCTGCTTTGAAACTGTAAGCCCCAATGCTCCCCTCTCCTCAGTACGATTCCTCTCTTTTATCTCGCTCTCCCTGCCATTCTACCTGTACCTGTTCTTCAGCCTCAAATACACCTGAGAACAGTTATCATTATCATCGTCATCGTCGTCATTTCCATAATAACGCCAATAGTAATTAACATTTATTGAAGCTTATTATGTGCAGGCACAGTTTTGGGCACTTTATGTGTATTGTTTAATTCTCACAACAATCCTATGATACAGGTTCTCTTGTAATCACTATTTTACAGCTAAGGAAATAAGCTCAGAGAGGTAAGTAACTTGCTCAAGGTCATGGAACCAAAATTTGAACTCATTTGGTCTCCAGATCCTGTGGCTTGAATCACTGTATTTTTTTCGTGCTCATATACGAAGAGCAGTTTTTATTGAAAGAAAGTGATGGAGAGTGGGGAGGGAGTTATACAATATTCCATACAATGGTCGTAACAAGACTCACTTAATCATTCCCCAATTCATGGATATTTAGGTTATTTCCAATATTTGCTATTTGAAACAGTGCTGCAATAAATATCATTGAGCAAGGCTTGATTATAGCACTGTGTGTCTGACTCCAAAGAAGAAGTTAAAAATGTAGGAGAACAATTTGAGCAATAAAATAAACTATTATTGGATTATAATAACCCAAAGTTATATTAAATTTATATTAGATGAATATCTATGAGTTCATAATGAAATAAATAAAAGAGTAAATAAATAAATAAATGGGGGTAAAGAGACAAATCTCCAATGCAGAAGAATTCCCAATAATTTGAAATTCCAAATAAATGTGATATAGTATCCTGGGTGAAATCCTGGAACAGAAAAAGGACATCAGACAAAAACTAAGGAAATCAGAATAAACTATGGATTTTGCTTAATAATAATAATAATAATAATAAAATAATAATGCATCAATAGTGGTTCATTAATTGTAAAAATATATATTGTAAGTTGTTAATAATAAACCGGGTGCAGAGGATATGGGAACTCTCTGTAATTTCCTCTCAATTTTTCTGTAAATTTAACATCATTTAAAAAAATAGTCTATTAAAGAAAAAAGTAAAAGAAAAAAATACTAGAGACAGAGGGAAAAAGTCTAGGTTTTGTGAGATGGGAGGGGACGGGGTCCCCAGCTCAGCAGGAGGGACTAGCTTTAGCCAGCAGGAAGAAAGGAGGCACAGGTGGGTGCAGACAGATATTTTTGGGGGCCAGAGCAGGATGATGAGCCAACAGCCTCCATGTTTCTTCCATGAGGCAGAAGGTGAGGGCGGGATACTTGCTGAGACAGGGCCTATGGAAAGATTGTGAGTTGCAAGTGGTGAAAATTTGGAGACCACCTGAGGGAAGTGAGGAGGAAACTGACCAAGGGCAGTAAAGAACAATTTCCTTTCTCATCACGAGTCTGTGCTTCAGACAGGCCCCAAAGATCTAGTCTTGGGGCCCAGGCCTAGAGGCCTAGATTGACTGTCTTCTTGGAGTTCCATATCTTGACCAGCAGAGGGCGCGAAGACACCACTCAACTTTCGCTTTTGCACACCCCTGGCCTAGATCTCCCAACTTTTTCTTTCCAAAGTTCCGAAGTCTCTGATTCTAGTAGTAAAAAGTTCTTTTCTGAGTTACCCATGTTTGAAGGATGAGAAACGTTTTGAAACAGCCCAAAGGAACAGCTTTTTTTTTTTTTTTAATAATTTTATTGGGGAATTGGGGAAGGGGAACATTGTTGAGGAATTGGGGAAGGGGAACAGCCAAGTTGTTGTTCTTCAATCTTTGTTGTGGAGGGCGCAGCTAGCTCAGCTCCAAGTCCAGTCGCCATGGAGCTGAGCTTGTGGCAGCTCAGTTCAAGGTGCCGTATTCAATAGTTGTGGGGGGGCGCAGCCCTCCATCCCATGTGGGAGTCAAACCGGCAACCTTGTTGTTAGGAGCACGTGCTCTCACCAGCTGAGCTATCCAGCTGCTTGTTGGTGATTCAGTGGCAGCTCAGCTCGGGTGCAGCTCACTGGCCCATGTGGGAATCGAACCAGTGACCCTGTTGCTCAGAGCGTGAGCTCTTAACCAACTGAGCCACTCGGCCAGCCCAAGGAACACCTTTAAGGAGAAAGAATTTAGCTATGTTTCTGAGAACTAATTTCTTTTACTTGCCTCCCTCCAGGAAGCTCTGACAAGACCACCATTCCTGAATACAGTAGCTTCCCTTTATCCACAGGGGATATATTCAAAGACCCCAAAATTGCAGATAGTACCGAACCCTATATATACTATGTGTTTTCCAATACATACATACCTATAATAAAGCATATACGATGGTGGTCCCATAAGATGGAGCTGAAAAATTCCTATTGCCTAGTGACAGCGTAGCTGTTGTAAGGCCATAGTACAATGCGTTACTCACATGTTTGTGGTGATGCTGGTGTAAACAAACCTACTGTGCTGCCAGTTGTATAAAGTATGGCACATACAATTATATACAATACATAATTCTTGATAGTGATAATAAACAACTATTTACTGATTTTGTGTGTGTTTATTACACTTCTTTTTTAGAGTGTACTCTTTCTATTTACATAAAACAGTTTGCTATAAAACAATATGCCATGTTCCATGGGCAGCAGCCTCATACATCTTGTGTTTACCACATCTCTCTCGATTGCATCATTTTCTCTTGTGCTTCATTTAAGCAGGTATTTTGTACAGTAACATGCTGTATAGGCAGGTAACTTAGGAGCAATAGGCTATACCATGTAGCCCAGGTGTGTAGTAGGCTGGACCATCTAGGTTTGTGTAAGTGCACTCTATGATCCCACAATGACCCACCTCTCAGAAAGTATCCCCATTACTAAGCCGAGTATGACTGTAAATGTAACATTTTAGATACACAATATATATTTTATCTACTGTCTCTATCTACTAGAATGTAAGCTCCATAAGACAGGGTTTGTTGTCTGTTTTGTTTACTGCCACAGACTAGAACAGTGCCTGACACACAGGAACTGTTCCATAAATACTGGTGAATTAGTTCCATAAATACTGGTAAATTAATTCGGGGGGATCCAGCCCCCCCCCCACACACACACACCTTAAGTTAGCCAAGGTTCAGAATCCTGGAGTAAGATGATCTGTTCCTGTCTCAACATTTTTGAAGTCTATGAAATTCCACCCTGAGTCCTGATGTAGAGTATATATCTCATTCTAACGAAAGCAAAGAAACAAAATTTCTAACCTTGTACCCTGGGAGGAAATATTTGTTAAAAAGCAAGGAGGCCAGGAGTTGTCTTAAATGTATTCCATATTTTATCTGATTTAACCTTCACACCACCCAGTGAGGAGGATTTTATTATATTATCCTAATTTTTAAAATGAGGAAACAGGCTCACAAAGGTTAACAGTAACTTAACCTAAGTTTACCCATCTGGTCACAGGTGGAGCCAGGATTTGAGCCTGAGTCTGTATGGCTCAAAATCCACTGAAAGTTCTTTCTTCTATGTCCTGATGACCCTGAGGTGAGGGTTACACTTATTCCTTCCAACATCCAACATAAGTATTGAGGGAGCTAAGACCCTGCTGGGTGGGGAAACCCAGCCCCTCTCAGGAGCTGCCACACACAACAGCAGGCAGGGTAGAGGGCTGTATTTGAAGACAGGCCTAGTCCCACCAGATGAGCAGCTGGTATTCATTACTGCCTTTCAGGAATATTCCCTATCGAGGGACATCTGGTTTCACTTGCCTAGGTGGCCTCTTCATCAGTCCACAGGCCCCTGGAGCCAAAAACCCCTTTCCTCACCGAATCTTTGTGAAGACGTTCACCGTGTTTTCATGGTCCTTCCTCAACCCCACAATGAAGAACAATCCGGGTACCTGACCTCCCGCTAGCTGCTAAACCTCTGGGAAGCTGTTTCCACATCTATGAAATGGGCATAACAACACTCATGGCAAAGGGCTGTCCTAAAGCTAAGGAGACCTCAGCAGTGCCTGAGAACGTCCACGCCCTTCTTCCCCCTTCCCTGACCCACCCCAAGCAGGTGCTCAGTCCCAGCCTGGGCTCTTTGCATTATGGGAGTATATATGTACATAACCTCGACAAATACCAGAACCCTGCAGGATGTCGTGAAGAATCAGAAAGCAGCAGGAATCCCCAGCTCAGATTCTGGCCCTGGGAGGCAGGGGGGAAGGAAGAGCCAGAACTTGGGGTCCACGAGNGTACTGAGTCAATACTGTGCAGGCCAACCCCTTTGTATGATGAATATGGCCCGAGGGTCTCCACTTAGGACTTCAAATGGGGATTGAGGGAATGGGGAGGCAGCACTGTAGGCTGGAGCAGTCGCAGCTGGCTGGGTTGGGCTCAGCAGCACTGGATCCCACACCAGGTGATCCCTTCCTGCCTCTCCCCCCCTTAGCCTCCACGCCACCTCTGGTCATTCCCCTCAGCATCACCAGGCCACTAGATGGCACCATGAGCCCAGCATCTCCCAGGGGCAGAGCAAACCTGAATCCCCAAGTTCCCAACCCCAGCCCACCCAGCACCCTCACAGCCATGGGCTGCCCTGGGGACTTCTTGGCTTTTTCTTTTCTCTTTGAGTTTTTATTAAGTAAAAAAGACCTCTTCATGTCAGATTCATTCTGTCCTCTAGGCCAGCGATGCCCAATAGAAATATAATGCAAGCCACGTTTTCAATTTTAAGTTTCTAGTAGGCACATTAAAAAAAGTAGAAAAATGCAGGTGACATTAATTTTGGTACTGTTTTATTTAGCCCAATACAGTAAAACCTTGGCTTGCAAGTAGTGTTTTGCAAGTGTTCCGCAAGACGAGCAAACATTTCTAATACATTTTAAACAAGTGGTGTCTTGCAACACGAGTAGTTTGTTTCCAGAATGAATTATGCTCGCAAACCAAGGTATTACTGTATATCCAAAATATTATCATTTCAATAGGTAATCAAGGTACAAAGTATTACTGAGATATTTTACATTTTTTTGTACTAAGTATTCAAAATTCTGTATGTTTTATACTCACAGCACACCTCAATTTGGACTAGCCACATTTCAAAGGCTCAGTAGGTCCATTTGGCTAGAGTCTACGGAATTGGGCTGGGCAGCTGTAGGCCCAGTGGAGGGCCTGAGTTCTGCCCCCTCAAGGGTCGGCTCCCAGGTTGTAACGTGGAATTTTGTCCAAGTTGAATACTGACTTAGAGTCTAGGAGGTCTCGGGGACTCAATTTGCCACCCTCTGCAGGAGCTCTCATATTTAAAAAGGCATCAGCACGTTTCTGGAAGCTCCTGGGCAGAGGAGCCCAGCTCACACACACACAACCCCCTCACCCTAGCCTGGGGTGGGTAAGAGCCTCCTGAGGACCTAGGTGAGGAAGAAACGCCCCTTCAATCTCACTGCTCTGGAAGTCTGCATTTTGCAAATAACAGTGGATTTTCTTTATTGAGCAAAAATTCTTAATTTATATAGTCATATTTATCAAACCTGAAATTTGTCACAAAGCCGCAAACAATTTTTGAAAATTATTTGCCTCCAGGAGTCCTTTGGTTCCCCAGGACCCCCTCAGACCCTAGCAGGTGGCTCTTTGCTGTTTCCCTCCCTTCCCTCTGGGGGCGGGCTCTGCACTCTCGGCCCCATCTCATTCCCTCCTTCAGCTGTTGCTGACCTTGTTGGAAGCAGCATTTCTGAAGGCAGCTAGATAGGTACCCAACCCAAAGCCATTTCTTTCCACTAAAAAGGCTCCTTTTGCTTTAAACTAGGCCCCCAGACCAGACAGAGGCTGATATCTGGTTTGGATACAGTTTGAAATGAGCATCTCTTTCCACTTCTGGACCTTGGTTTTCTAATCAGTGCGATCAAAGGATTTGGACTCTCACCTCTGAGGCCCCTTCCTTCTCTAACGTCCCACCCCCCCATCGTGCATAACTCCAGGGTTTTAAACGGTTTCCTACGTCCTCCCCCAAACTACACACACACACCCTGGTGGCTCCAGGTCACCCTTATAAAACAACGTAAGGAAAGAGATTGGGGAAGAGACATAAGAGAGAACAAAGACATAATAATAATCAGAGAGCACAGGCAGCCAGAACCCAGGCCCTTGAGAGTTGGCATGTGCCCCTAGAAGCCCCTAACAGGAGGACATCAGCACCACAAGAAGCCCTGATGGGCACAAGATGGGGCCAACACTTCCCCCCTAATACCCCCTCTGCCCCGCCCCTTGGTGAGCTGCTAACAAACCCATTCAGGGAGCCCTGCTGGTCCAGGTAGGATCCTGCAGGAGCCACACTGGTGTTCCCATCTCCCCCTTCCCTCTTGGAGCCAGGAGCCAGGCTCTGGCTTGGATGCTGGTCAGGGTCTGGGTGGGTTGTGATAAGTTCAAGGCCCAGTGTTTCCCAACAGATAGGAGACAGCATCAGTCTGGTCCAGTAGAAGACAAGCAGAGGGCTCAGTTTCCCAGGACAGTGGAAGACACCCCCCCCTTGTGACCCGCTTTGTCTTTTTCCCCTTCCAGAGCCCCCAGCCTAGAGGAGCAGGTCCTGTGGCTGCAATGGAAAGCAGAGGCCAGCCCAAGTCCCTCTGGGCTGGGCTAGGCTGGGCAGAGCAGGGCTGGGCTGGGGCAGAGGCAGAATGCTTCTGGGCGGTTCTCTGGGGAGAGGGGAATTGAAAAGGAAAANGTTCGAGCGGCTGGTGGCAGGGTGTGCGGCCAGTCCGCAGGACTTGTACGGGTCACCACCAGCCTCCTTCGCTTCTGGGCGCGGTGCCCACCCCCCCCCGCACCTTCCAACATGGCCCTAGCTCCCGGTCTTAGCTCGTAAATCTCCTTCACACAGAGGGCGATAAATCAGGGGGCTGTGGAGGACCCCCCAGCAGCCTGCGCCCTTCCTCCCCCTTCTGGAGAGGGCGGGGCCGCAGGAAGCCTCTGGGACAGGGTGGGCGGGGCCGCCCCAGACCCGCCCACTGCGATGTGTTAATTACAGACTGGGGACCTGCAGAGACTGATTTATCGTGGGGCTGTCCGAGTCCTGCGGCGGGGGCTGGGCACGTCTCGCGGAGCCCGGAGGGGCAGGGGCAAGAGACCTGAGAATCTCCCAAATGCTGAGGATCTTGTTGAAATGAGAATCTTGGTAATAATAAGTTGTAATATATTTATGTAAATCGAATATAAGCATAATAATAGCCATAGCTAACATTCATTGAGAGACTGAGCCAAACTGGACTAAACACCTTATTAATTCATTCATCAAATAGTTATTGAATGCCTATTTGATGCCAAGAATCTTGTATATACTCGCATTATCTCATAAACTTCCCCAAACAGCCCTACAAGTTAATCAGTATGGTTCCCATTTTTCAGATGGAGAAATCCAATCAAGAAGCGGTTACGTGACTTGTCCAAGGTCACTAGGTGAGTGGGTAGTGTGTCCAGGACTCATACCCCTGGCTAAGGGTCCCTGGAGTTTAAACTTGTGTGACTAGAATATCCTTTCTCTTTGCTGCCATGTGCCTCCCTGTCTTCCTGCTGCACCCATGAACTGTGTGACCCTGGGCAGATGTCTTTACCTCGCTGAGACCCAGTCCTCATTGGCAAAAGAGCCCCTCTGCTTACTACCTCACAAAGAGTTAGGAGGGTCAAATTAAACCAAAGCATATGGAAATGCTTTAAAAAAATTATCTGTAGAATAAAGCAAAAGTGAGAATAGATATGAAGGAGACAAAACATCTATCCTGTGTGTGATGGGAGAACCATGAGAAAGGAAAGCAAAAGTCCAACAGAAGCAATATTTGAAAAGATAAAGGTGAGGAACTTTATCAATCTGAGAATAGAAACAAGCCACAAATTCAAGAAGCCCAACAAATCATAGAAGATACAAAAAATTTTAAACCCTAGACACTTAGATGCATCATAGTGAAATATTAAAGCCAAAACAACGAAAGGTTTCAAAACCAATCTAGAAAACAAATTACCTTAAAAGGAGCAACAATTACTCTGAAGCTGACATCTCATTAATTAACAATGAAAGTAAACTGACAACATCATATCTTCAAAGCGATTAAAAAAACATAACCATCAACCAAGACTTGTATAGAAGAAATAAAGGCAAGCAAGTCATCACCAGCAGCCTTTCCCTAGAGGAAATTCTCAAGAACAGAATTCAGGCAGAAAAAAAGATCCCAGTTGGAATGTCTGAGATGCAGGAGGTAATGAAGAGCAAAGAAATTACTAAATATATGAGCAAATGTAAATAAACACTGATTGTATAAAAAAATGTTATCTGTAAAGCTCTGTATGACAATGTGTTAATTAAGGTGATGTCAAATATTGGAGTAGATAAATCTCCAAATCTCAGTGGTCTACATAGAAGTTTATTTCTTGCTCATGTCATCATTCAATGTGGGTGTTCCTGGTCAGACAGTTTTCCTGGGCAGATCTCCTCCAGGCATGATGAAGGGCCCAGGCTTGCCACTTTTAGCTGGTGGCTCCAGTGGCCGTCCTAGGTCTTTGAGCCAGGAGGAAGGGGAAGGAGACCAGAGGCTGCATATGGGAAGTTGTTATGGGCCAGCCTGGAAGTGGTGCAGCATATCACTTCTGCTCACATTCATAGAACTCAGCCAATTGCAGGAAAGGCTGGGAAACAGTGTAACTGCAGCATTCATTATTTGTTGCTATGCAACAAATCACCTCAACACTTACTGACTTAAAACAACAATGAACATGTATTATTTTATAGTTTCTTTCTTTTTTTTAATTTTAAGATTTTTATTGGGGAATTGGAGGAGGGGAACAGTGCTGGGGAATTGGGGGAAGGGGAACAGACAAGTTGCTGTCGTTTTGTTCTTCAGTCTAGTTGTGGAGGACGTTGCTTCACTGG